>NC_086167.1:13730975-13891076 GCF_035149785.1 Candoia aspera | reverse complement strand
ATCTTCTTGGGTTGGTAATCCCATGTATTGAATATATTGACTGGGCTCACAGGCTTCTGAAGGGGGCAGTGGCTGATGGCCTCATGATGCAGACCCCATGACTTCTCCACTTGCATGTGTAAGTCACCGTTTTGATGGTTAGTTGACCTTCCCTATGAGTGGGTGTTCTTTTGACTGGCCATGCTACCCTTCGTTGTAGTGGTATGCTGCTACCTTGCCTGAAAACCGTTTCTCTTACATTAGAGACACTCCAGTCCATTAATAATACAAAATGAACAGCCAAGGGGGGGGGGGAATTCATCAAGTGCCCAAACTTCAGCTTTCCCCCCAAGTATTTGTACTTCTTAACAGTTGGCTGAGAGTTTGGCTGATGCTGTGTTGATAATATTTCTCCCCACACATTTCTTGGACATTTGCTTTTAGTTTTATTGCCAATTAGCTTGGCATTCCACTTCTGTGTATGTGCTGGAAAGGGCAGAAATCTGAACTGGAGCTCTCATCAAAAGGGCATTATTTGTAAAACAGCGAAGAAATCACAGATATTATGACATTATTGTGAATTAAATCTGGCTGGAAAGTAAGAGTCAAGACAGTAAAAGTGACAATTCTATTCTATCTGCCACAGTGTGTAAACCTTATTAGTGAGGGCTAATTGTCTCCTCCACGTTTCAAAGTAAGAGGATGAATGGAGCTCTTTCTCCATTATTATATTTTTGGATGCATAGTAGTTAAATAAAGTAAAGGCTACATGGGGCAATGCATCAATTGTATTGACCGGCATAGGGATTTTTATAGGAAGCCGTAGAGAGCCATTGGGACTGACTCCTATACACAGTGGTAGCTATTCTTTTAAACCAGTGTGTTGGTAGTAGTTAAGCACCTTCAATTTTCACGGGAGAAATCCAGCTTCAAATCCTCAAAATGTTCACCAAACGTTCTTGTAGCAGTTATGGACCCAACGTTCAACCTTCCTTGCAGAGCAGCTGTGACAATTAAGAAGAAAGGGTCGAAGAAGGGGCAAGCCATGTTTTAGGGTTTGGGTGGGCCACAGAATCATCATGTTAGAAGGATTCTTGTAGATCTGCCTCATCCACAGCAGCGGATGAAACAAACTGAAAGGGAACCAGATCAGTCCATCAACATGAAATCAGTTACGACGACTCCCAAAGCTTCGTTAGTGGTGTCACAGTTGTATGGTCCTTTGGAAAGTGAGAAGGATCATACAGGAATGCTGGTGGGAGGGAGTTCTTAACATATAGGTGCCATGTTCAAGAAGGCCCTGTTCATTTCATTCCCCACATATCACTCTTCACCCAATGTCACCCAGGGAGCTTCCATGGCTGAGTGTGGACTAAAATCTGGGTCTTCCCATTCCTAGTCCGACACCTTAACTGCTCCACCACACTGGCTCTTGGGACATCCTGCTAAACTGTAATAAAACAAATTCACAAAATACTTTGGGATGGGATTGATCCAGGAGTGGAACAGCTGTGGGGCATATGGGAAAATAACGGTGGGCAGAACTTACGGCCAGCCTCAAGGATAGGCTGGAAATATTCCCCCCTTTGTTTTGTATGTGCCAAATTTTTAGAACAGTCACCTTCTAAATCATTAAGTTGCCAAACACAATTATCTTAAAAATACAAGAGCAGCTGTTTGAACATATTGGTCCACTTGAGAGCTTCCCCATCCAGGGTCTTCAAACGGCTGCCCAAGGTTAATGTCCCTAATACATTGTTCATTTATCATCTTTTTCGGGGTCTGTGTGTGTGTGTGTGTGTGTATGTGTGTGTAGGTTTTGTTCTTTTAAAACATCATGTCTCTCATCTGCTCTTGGCAGGCTGTGAAACTGGTGATAAAATAAACTGAGTGAATGGAGAGGTTCCGGCAACTTATAATAGAAGACTCAGATTTGGAAGGGGTGTTTTAATGTTAGCTTTGATTAAGCCATTTGGTGACTTAGTTTGCTAATTCAAACACCAGCTTACGGACCACTCTCCATCTCTCAATCCAGCCTACATTTCAGACATTTTGGGCTGCCTTTTTCTTGAGAAGGAGCGAAAGAGACTCTTGAACTCTCAAGGAAAAAAAAATGGACATAAATTCAGTGAATCGTTGCAGGCAAAGTGGGGATAAGACCTAAGGAACAAAAATAATAAATTTCTGTCTCTGAGTGTCGATCACTCTTTCTTTTCCAGCTGAGCCCAAAGTCAGTTCTCTCTCCCCCCCCGCCCCCCAAATCTAATACAAGTAAAAGTAGAATCAAAATGTTCATGTCAAAACATCAGGATACACACACAAAATAGAAATAACAAGTGTCAAGAGACAGGGATGCTGTGATGGTAAATTGCCAGCTGATGAAGCTGATGTTAAAAATAGATTTTTGGAAGCCTTTTCGTTCCCCACGGCCCACTTTTCTTGCTGGTAGGAGAGACAAACTTGCTCTGAAGATAAACAAAACTGCTACTTTAGACCAGCAAAGAGATTCGCTGTCTTTGGTTGTTTTTCCAATTGCTGGCTGTGTTGAAAATGTGCGTGTAGGGAAACCTGGTCGCCATTGTTTTGCTCCGTTATTATCTGCCGCGGCACAGGTTTGGTCTGCAAGCTGGACTGAAACACAAATAGGAAAAAAGAGAAACCCAAGTCATCGTCTTCGTGGGGAGAGAAAAAAGGCTTTTTAAAATTTTGGTCAGTTTTTTGATACTTTGCTTTACGGCTGAAAAAGGTAAGATACGGATTACCTGCCCAGTTTGGTATTTCTATAGCACGTTCTCACCTTGGCCTTTGAAATCACTGCATTCTTGAAAGGTAAATGCTTGTGTAGTCACTTATGCAGATTCCCTGGCCATGTCCCTCTTTATGAGTTTGCTGGAAGTCGTGAATTTCTCCTTCTCTGCTTTGTCTCCAGTCCAACTCGTTTCTGGCGTCAAAGGAAAGCTAGAAGAAAGTTGTGTGAGACAAACTGGTGGAGAGTGGGATTTGTGTGGCTCCACTTCTCGGGTGGTATTCCTTTTTATGAAGACCCATCACTCTTGTTTTTTGAGTGTGGGTCAGACAGCACAGCAGATACCATATTGTAACTCTTCTTAATCTGCGGCCTTCCTAACATGATGGATTTTGAACCCTTAATCTTTAGCCAGTTGAAGTCCAGTATATCTGAAGGACATAGGGTTGGAAAGGGTGCTTCACTGGCATCTTGAATTATAGATGGTCCATTAAGCAAAGAACTAGATGCTTCCTTCCATCTTTATTCATGATGCTACCTTGGTGGGAGTAAATTAAAATGGGAGGTTGTATATATTTTCTCAGACTAATGAAGAAAACCCTCACCCTGCCAGCTAAGGTCTTCAGTGGGAATAAAATGATCTTCAAGAATCATTCCAGTTACAGTAAAGAATTCAGGGAGAGCAGTTTCATTCTTCTTAAGGGCCAAATACTAGAGATCAAGCAGGTTAATTTATAGTTACTTATTAAAAAGAAGGATTCTTTCCTTCTTCTCTCCCCCTCATGCCTCTGACCTGAGAAATGCAGGTAGCCAAATGTGAGATACTACCTTTTAGAGGCTGAGGTAGAGAATTTAGGGGTAGGCCATCATCCTTAATTTTGATTCCCTTTTGGGGACCAAATGAGAGGGATTCTCCCTTGAAAATTCTCAAAACACACACTTTTTCTGTTAAGATCTGTGAGCAAACTTCTAATCCTATGAGTGGATGATCTCAAACTGGTTGAATAACCCTAGGTGGGCCATTGTAAGCAGAAATTGGGATCCAGGCAAAATATGTCTTTCCTGTTTCCATCCCTGTCCTTTGTGTTCTTAATTCTCTTGGTTTTCTTGACACTTTTGCCTCTCTGAATTCCCCATCTACAAAAGTAGTTGATCCTGTAGTGAAGTGGCTCTTTCTATTGGGCTATGTCTCCTAAAGTTTTAGTTAAATTCTCCTCTCTGTCATTTTCAGCCCTTGGATTCTTGTCCCCTCTCCACCCGTCTGCAGACTCGACTGCTCCATTCGAAGCTGCAGACAATATTTAGAGCTTTGGTCTGTTTTGAACATATGTGTCATCAACCCGGGAGGACTTGTAAGCTGCATCTGACCCACTGACCAGAATTTTTGACCTCTGCTTTAGATAAACTCTTTAGATGTGGCAATGGAAAGGAAGTTCTAAAATCCCAAATGCAAGAAGCATTTATGCGGATAGATAAAGAGATAAAACATGTATCAGCAAACATATGTATGGAGTAATTCTCTAAGGGTTGTTATTTAATTTACCAGGTCTTGGAGATAACAGTTCTTTCCTAAAGATCTGTATTGGGTTTCACTCTTGTTATACCCAGAGTTTATTTAAATTTCATAGGTAAACCAGCTGTTGTTGACATGCCTGCCATTATTGTCTCATTCTCTTAGATTTATTCGTGTCTTGTTTTCAGATGATACCAGAAAGCGCTTCAAAATACAGACTTCTAAAAGTGTTACATTTTCCCAGAGACTTCTGGGATTTTATCCTGGGTGTATTCAGCCATCTGTAGTACCCAAGTAAATGCTGTTAACAGCTTCTACTTAAGAGAGATGACAGATGATGCCCAAGGAATGAAGAGTCTCTCGGATTCCTTTCTTCGGTTTCCTGTGTATTCATATGGACCATTGCTGTAGCTCTAAGCTTGCTTACAGCGGCTTGTCCCGTGGGACTTCTGAATAAATATGCTTAGAATTGCAGTGCAATCCTATGCTCATTTATCAGAAGCAGGGCAATATAACTGAAGTTTTGCTGAGAAATTCAGTCCGGGAGATGGTGATGGTGATGGTGATAGGACTTGGGTCTGGACTGATCAAAATTGAGGTCATCCTTCATATAAAAAAGAAAGAGAGAGAGAGAGAGAGAGAGAAAGGAGGATAGGAGGGAATCCAATATAGAAATCCACTGAAATCCACCAGTCTTCCTTGCGTACGATTATGATGTGTGATAAGCTGAATGGTAAGAGGGTTTTTGCGAGGGCTCTGCCAGCTAGGCTCAGGATTACACCTGGAGCTTGAAAGAGTGATTTTGGAGGTAGGAACTAGATTTGTTCTGTGATCCATTGGTTGTCTGCTGTATCCAGAAGAGCCTTCTCCAACATCACAGTTCAAAGTCCTCTGCCTACCCTGCTTCTTCAAAGCCCAACTTTCCCTTCCATAGAATGTCACAGAGAAAGCCATTGACTTCCTGATTCTGATCTGTCTAGATATAAATGCAACACAGAAGTTGCATATTTTTTCCCCAAGGCCTTAGTGGCTGTTCTACCATGTGCTGGTTGGGAGTGTATTTCTTGATTGCTAGTTCCTTTAACATTGATCACTGATCCTAAAAGGCAGAAATTATCCACTGCTTCAGTATTTTCACTGTCGGTTCTAAGGCAGGTCGTTGGACCTGTTGTCACTAGTTTGGCCGTCTTTATATTAGTCCCATTTTTTTCACTGTGCTCCTTGTCTCTCATTACTAGAGCTTGCAAATCATTTCCATTTTTAGTTATCAGAATAGTGTAATTAGCACAGCATAGATGTGGCAATGGAAAGGACCTTTTAAAACCCCAAATGCAACGATGTTTCTTCCAATTTTAATGAACACACAAATCTTCTTCCAATCCAGCTTCCTTTGATCTATATCTATAGATATAGTAAAGGTAAAGGTTTCCCTTGACATGAAGTCCAGTCGTGTCCTACTTTAGGGGGCGGTGCTCATCTCCGTTTCAAAGCCGAAGAGCCAGCGTTTGTCCGTAGACACTTCCTCCGTGGTCATGTGGCCGGCATGACTAAATGGAACGCCGTTACCTGCCTGCCAAAGGGGTACCTATTAATTGACTCACATTTGCATGTTTTCAAACTGCTAGGTTGGCAGGAGCTGGGACTAGCAACGGGAGCTCACCCCATCACGCGGATTCAAACTGCCGACCTTTCAATCCACAAGCTCAGCAGCTCAGCGGTTTAACCCGCAGCGCCACTGCATCCCTGGTTATCTATATCTATATCTATATCTATATCTATATCTATATCTATATCTCCATCCATCCATCCATCCATCCATCCATCCAGCATTTAGGTTAAATAAATAAGGAGAGAGTATGCATCCTTGTCTCACTTCTTTGCCAACCTAGAGCCAGTCTGTTTCACCATATTCTCTCTGGACTGTGGCTTTCGGTCCTGCGCACAAGTTTTGCTTGAGGACAAAGGACATTCCACAACTTGACACAGTCAACACAATCAAAGGCCTTTTTATCGTCAGTGAAGCACATATTGAGTTTTAGGGCGGTGGGTTATTTTTTGGCTTTCTCAATCATCCAGCGCGAATCAGAAGCAGCTGAAGAAAAGTACAAGAGAGGACATTGGGCAGCAGAACAGCTTTTCACTGTTCAGTGCAAAGCCTGTTTGGCAAAGAACATATTCCATTCTTTAGCTATTTCATCCTGTCTTCCCAAGCTTAGCTTGGTGAAGGGAGAAAAGATAATGAGGGGGCTGAACATGTTGGAGAACACCACAAGGCTTCATCCTTTGAACAAAGAGCGTTGTGTCACCTTCCAAATCAACAATAACCTCTTGTGAATCATAACCCATTTAATCATCTTGGAAGGCATACACATTTCATGCATTTTTAAAAGGAAGCCTGGAATGGACGCTGAAAAGCACTGAAGCAAGCCTGTACTTGATTCAGTCCTGCAAATTCATCCTCGGAAAAAATGAAGGCAAGTCACCAAGCCCAAACTCTGAAGCAGGGCAATATAATTGAAGTTTTGCTGAGAAATTCAGTCCAGGGGATGGTGATGGTGATGGTGATAGGACTTGGGTCTGAACTGATCAAAACTGGGGTCATCCTTCATTAAAAGAAAAAGAAAAAGAGAGAGAGAGAGAGAAAGGAGGATAGGAGGGAATCCAGCATAGAAACAGGCCAGAACCAGCAAGGAGAAAATGTGCAGTGAAAATAAATAAAAGAGGAGGGAAAAGAATTCTCATGCAGAACAAGGCTGGGGTGGGGGAAGGAAAAACATGACTGGGATTCGGAAGTGAGATTCTATGTTTACATGTGTACTTTCTGGGGGTGGGGAATCCAATCAAAAACCTGCCCTGAGAGAAAGGTAGCTGTGCTCCGTAAAGTCAATTTGCACCATCTACATTCCCTGGATTTCGTCGGCGCTTTCCTTCTGGACGTCGCTGGCGGGCCTGGCAATTGCTTTTGAGACCTCATAATAATTATTATATATATTGTTAAGGATTCTCATAAGCTGCCTCAAGAAAGAGAAAGGTAAGAGGCGCGTTCGGCCAGAAATAAATAAAAGGGGGTTGGGGGAGCAGTGACATCAGAAGGATTTCCTGCCCCCGCGTTAGCCTGCTTTGACATTAACGGTTTGTCCAAAGAGGCGGGGGGGGGGGAGTGAAAAGGGAAGGGACTTTTAGCAGAGGGAGCCCTTCTGTGCCAGAGTGGGCCTGCTGAGGCTCTCCCCCACCCTGATGTCCCCGTGCAAGACCACCTCTTTTCTTATTCCATCAGGCCTGTCCACCTTTGTGTGATCAGCTGAACATTTTGATTTTAATGCTGCTTTGGAAAAACCGCTCAGGGAATCTGTTTCCTGAAGAAGATACCGTATAGATCAATAACAAATCATCATCACCACCACCACCACCATCTGGATTAGTTTAGCATTAGAGACTGAGACAGAGGCTGAAGGAATGTGTGATAAAATAGCATCTACCAGCATGAGAAATCAAGTAAATATCTCAGCATACTATATCCCCCATTTGCTTATACTGCTCCATCCATGAAGACCAGCGATGTGCCTGTTTTCCTTAACCCAGCAATCATAACAAAGCAGAATCTTGTTCCCAATTTATATCCATCCATCCATCCATCCATCCATCCATCCATCCATCCATCCATCATCTATCTACCTATCTGAGAGCCAGTTTGGTGTGGGCTAGAAACCAGGGGACTGTGAGTTCTAATCCTGCCTTAGTCACAAAGCCAGCTGGGTGACCTTGGGCCAGTCACTCTCTCAGCCCTAGGAAGGAGGCAATGGCAAACCACTTCTGAAAAACCTTGCCAAGAAAACTGCATGGACTTGTCCAGGCAGTCTCCAAGAATCAGACACAAATGAACAGATTAAAAAAACCCTATCATCTGTAGGTCTGTCTCTCTATCTTCTACCTACCTACTACCTGCCCACCTCTATCCATCCATCCATCCATCCATCCATCCATCCATCCATCCATCCATCCATCCATCTATCTATCTATCTTGGCCCAGGCCTTTAGCAAGTATTGATTAAAGCCCCCTTTCTTCTTTGTTCTCATCTGGGTTAATTATCTTCGCCACCTTTGCTCTTTTTTGTTTTATGTCATTTTCTGGTTTTAAATGTTTTTTTTTAAACATTTGTAAACTTCCCAGAGTCGCTGGGAGCTGGGCGGCCTATAAACTGAATAAATAAACATTCTATGTTTTTGCAGCATGCCAAGAATTGGCAGCTAATTTTTCAAGGAGCTGCGTAAAGGGGAGAACCTGGCCATCGAAAGCCTTGCACGTTTCATTTGTACTCAGTACAACAGCTTCACTATAAGGAAAAAAGAGGACAATTGGAAAAGAGACCCGATGCCCCAGCTCAAACTTTATGCACTTTCTCCCCTGCTGGTTTCATGGCATATCTGCTTTTCTCAATTGGGCCTCATTGCTGAGAGCGATCCATTTCAACAGGTCGGACTGTCAAAATACTGCAGGTGATCATTTCAGACCGAAAGGTCAGCCCTGCACCATGTCATGTTTCCCTGCCGAACACTTCCCTTCCCATTGGGATCTTCCAGGGAATCTCAGGTAGGGGCGGATTTCTCCTGCAAGAGAAAAATTAATACGAAATGACACCCTGAGAGAAAAAGAGAGAGATGGGTTAATTATATTCCCTTAGTCTTCTTTCACACTGGCAGGTCTCACAAACGGGGGATTACAACATTATTTCAGGGGGAAGCCACCGTTTGGATAATGGAAATGATTTAGCAGCAGAATACCAACAGTTGACCTGAGTTGCAAATTAAGCCTGCAAGAGAACATGCAGTTGGACCGTCCTTCCTCTGCAGATGTGATGGGAAAGGAGATTTCAGCTACTTGTAAAGAATAGGCAGGTTGGTGAGAAATCAGAATGGCCCCAAAATGGAAGGGGGATTGTAAGAAAGAGTCCAACAGGCAGAGAAAACTGCTCCAAACATTTACCCAATTCTTATCTTCTAAAGGGGAAGATACTTGTGCATCCCAATCAGCACATTTTTGGAATCTTGCATGCAACGAAAAATGCATGTATTGAATTGAGACATTGGCACATTTGGGGAAACTGCAACCCCCCCCCTCAATGGGGGGGGCAAAAATGGGGAGGTAGAGAAAAATAGCTCTGGAAAGGTGTGTCTATCCTGAAAAATCCTAACCACTTCTATGGACCAGGACAGGGTCAACTGTCTGGCTGTTTTGATTTGAAGATTTTGAAAACAAGGCTCTGGAAAGAGGCTACATAGGGATGTCCTCTGTATTGCTGTCTTGTTCAGACATTAGACTAGGTAAAAAAATTTCCATGCCTATGTCAGGAAACATGCTTTTAAAGAGAGCCTAGTTACTTAGGAATGATGCTTAGGGAAGTGACCTAACTTTGGCACGCAGTTTAAGAGCTGGGCCATTCTATTCCCTGAGGGCAGCTTTAGGTAGTGGCTGAGAAGACAGGCTGTCTTCATTTACTCAAGGAAGTTAGGAAGGTGCCCTCAGCAGAGCTCCTTGAATGTCTAAGTCTTCTACAGTTGTCACTGCTACTGCTGGAACCCCCTTTCTTGAGGACTACTTTCTCTAGTCTTCCAGAATGAGTGTTCTTTGACCCCCTCTCCTGCAGTGTGTCGTTCTTTCAAGAGGTGGCTTCCAGTGATTTGGAATGTGAGATCATCTTCATGCAAAATGTTTCCTTCATTCTGAGCTCAATTTTCTTGGCAGTGGTTTGTAATTATTTTCCAGTGGCACGTTTAACTGAATTCCTAGTTTATCCTACATCCCTAGGATTTTTTGAGCGGCCTTCCATTCAAGTACTAACCAATTTTGAGTTTGCTGAGTTTTCCAACATCGGCCTAAGTCAGATGGATGCTGCCACCTAGCCAGGCTGCCAAGCCTGTTTGTTGGCACTCAGTCTTGGCTTCCTTGTTGCCTCTGAAGGCTGTATCCAGAGTTAATGCATTGCGATTAAACCAATGTTCCCCCCTGCCACCCCCGACTGCCATTGATGGGGAAAAAGTTTCTTTTCATTTCATGAATGCATAATCTCATTTATAAATTCCCCAGTTATTGGCAATAAAAGTGGCAACCTTTAAACTGCATCTTGGCAACTCTGAAGAGTAAATTGTCTCAATGCGGAGGCCAAAGTGGCAAGTTAGAATGTGTACACACCACATCTGACTCACAATGGCCAGAGTGGCAGAAAAATAAACATAGCTTTTTCCTTGCAATTGCTGTTCATTAATATGTATTTGAATCCTGAAAACGCCATTCAAGCGGGGGGAGAAAGTAGGTTGAAGAGAAATTACTGTGGCTTATAATCATTTTAGCAAAGCGTCTAATTTAGATATTAAGCTTGCTTAACAGATGTATGTTGCCTTGCTCTTTGATCGGAAGGGATGCGGAAGTGGGGAGGAGAGGGCAGTGGATAATTGATTAAAAAAGGGAGCTGAGCACATGCACATCCACACACATATACACCCCGCACAAGTGCATGTATATCCTCCTCTATCTTTTGCATTTAAAAAGTTGGCCTTATAAAAGTCTGAACCGGGAGTTGCCAAAATGTCATATTTACATTTTGTTAGAGACGTACCTTAAAGAACAAAGCACAACCAGAGCAGGAACAGGTCAGAGTAATAATTGCAAAGGAATTCTGTTTTTCTGTGAGAAGGAGGCATAAATAGCCCAGATCAGCTGGGTCCCTTCTTTGGCAAAGTCAGCTATTTCAAGTAAATACCCAAAAGTATGTCGTGGTAGAATTTGCCAGCTGAGTAAGGAAGTCTCCTGCCTTCTTTCTTGATTGACGAGGGTATTCTGCTGGTTGTATCAGACTACTGCTTGATTTTAGCAACTCCTTAAAGTGAAAAGTTGGGAGATGTCTTGGTAGTGTTGCTTGCATCCAACGTGGGTTGTGCCTACAAAGGTAGGAACCTATAGCTACTGTGTTGGGTCAAGGCAATTGTCCATTTCAGGCCTAGGTTCCAGATGTCAATGGTAGTAGCCACTTCCATCTGGAAGATTCAAGAAAGATGCAGTGGTGGAATTCATCTGTTGATATCCATACTCACAGTCTTGATCAGGAGTAGGAATTGTCCATAGATGGAATGAACAATTTGGATTTCTTTTCTGATTCTGGCTTCTTATGCGATAAAAACAGAAGGGAACTGTGACCCGCCAGATGTTGCTGAACTCTAACTAGCCTCAGGCTGTATGGCGATGTAATGGTATGGGAGAAACCTTGAGAAATGGGGTGAAGAGATGCTGCCGAGGGAATGGTCAGATAAGAGAAGGCGTAGCCCACAGCTGCATAATGGCAGAGAAAGAGGCTCAGGAGGGACCCCCCCCCACCCCCAGTTTCTCAGGCTGTAAAGGAGATGCTGGGAGATTGGTACTTTCAGACTTGCAAGATTTTTATTTATTTATTTATTTAGTTATCTATCTATCAGATTTGTCACCGCCTATCTCCTTCCATCAGAGGGATTGATGTCAGCCTTCCCAGGTAGACCAGACAGGAAACACAATGAGCTAATTCTACTTTACTGTAAGGCTGCATTAGCAGAATCTTGCAAGTCTGAAAGTACAAATCTCCCACCGTCTTCTTTACAGCCTGAGAAGCAAGGGAGGGTCCCTTCTGAGCCTCTTGCTCCACCCATTATGCAGCTGTGGGCTAAGCCATCTCTTATCTGACCATTCCCTAGGCAGCATCTCTGAGCCCAGTCTCCCCAGGTCTTTCCCACATACCATTACATCACCCTCCCCTTCAGACTCATCCCCCCATCTCCTTTACAGCCTGAAAAACTAGGGAGGGTCCCTCCTGAGCCTCTTTCTATGCCCATTATGCAGCTGTGGGCTATGGCCTCTCTTATCTGACCATTCCCTAGGCAGCATCTCTTCGCCCCGTCTCCCGAGGTCTTTCCCTCATACCATTACAGGTGAACAGTGCAGGATGATAGGTTTATAGTTTCACAACATCTGGAAGGCCACTAGTTCTCCGCTTCTGCTCTAAAGGCTTTCAGAGGTCTCCTGGAGTAGCTGCAGTAGTAAACGGAAGTCTCAGAACCAGTCTTGAAGTCCCTGTCAATTGGCAGGGAAAATTTGCAGTTGTTGCCAGAGGACCTTTGTACTTGGTGTCTGTGATCGCCCTGAAACCGTCTTTTAAAAAAATGCAAATGAGTTGAAATGTTCAGGTTGGAAAAATGAGAAATGCATCAAAGACATATTCATCCCTCTTTGCATCTCATAGTATCTTTCTCCCACCTAAATCTTCCAGTTTTGTATTTTTCTTGGAAGTGAGATTTTGAGCGCCAAATCTAGACAAATTTACAAGGCTGCCTAACACCAGGTCAAACCATGATCCCAATTTCTTGGCTTTAACTATGATATCTGGGTCCTCACAACACGCTAACCTACAGTAATTTGACCTATGGTTTATGGAATTAATTCAATTGCCATTAAGCATGTACACCACCATCGGAAGCTGTTTAGCCTAGCCTGTGGGTCAACCTCAGCCACCAATTGGCAGAGACTTCCTAGTGTTTCAGATAAAAGCTTTTTAAAAAAAAAAAACAAAAACTTGGAGATATCTGAACTTGACCCTTGGGCCTTCTGCATGTACAGTATGTGATTTACTGCTAAGTTATGGACCCAAATGCTAATCTTGGCTGCTGTGGGTTAGGTTTTAGTCCATCTGGCCAACTTCATGCAAAGCCATTTTCCCCCACCTGGTTGTCAGTATGGGTCCCACAGAATCCACCTTATTCAGTATCACTCTATAAACCCTAATTACTTGGGCCTGGTGCCATACTTGCTGATTTAATAGAGTAGCTTCATTAATGTCCTGTTCAGATGCTGTGGATAATCCCTACTGTTGGCTGATCCCTCCATTGTGTTAATGGAGAATAAGAGAAGCAATCACTATTTGAATTGGATTTTCAACAAGCTTTTGGGGCACCTCCTGGCCTCAATTGACCACAGCAGCCGTATGGCAGTCAGTTCATCTTCGGGTGCACATTTTTGTTGTTTATTCGTTTAGTCGCTTCCGACTCTTCGTGACTTCATGGACCAGCCCACGCCAGAGCTTCCTGTCGGTCGTCAACACCCCCAGCTCCCGCAGGGACGAGTCCGTCACCTCTAGAATATCATCCATCCATCTTGCCCTTGGTCGGCCCTTCTTCCTTTTGCCTTCCACTCTCCCTAGCATCAGCACCTTTTCCAGGGTGTCCTGTCTTCTCATTATGTGGCCAAAGTATTTCAGTTTTGCCTTTAATATCATTCCCTCAAGTGAGCAGTCTGGCTTTATTTCCTGGAGGATGGACTGGTTGGATCTTCTTGCAGTCCAAGGCACTCTCAGAATTTTCCTCCAACACCACAGTTCAAAAGCATCGATCTTCCTTCGCTCAGCCTTCCTTATGGTCCAGCTCTCGCAGCCATATGTTACTACAGGGAACACCATTGCTTTAACTATGCGGGCCTTTGTTGTCAGTGTGATGTCTCTGCTCTTAACTATTTTATCGAGATTTGTCATTGCTCTTCTTCCAAGGATTAAGCGTCTTCTGATTTCCTGACTGCAGTCAGCATCTGCAGTAATCTTTGCACCTAGGAATACAAAGTCTTTCACTGCTTCTACATTTTCTCCCTCTATTTGCCAGTTATCAATCAAGCTGGTTGCCATAATCTTGGTTTTTTTGAGGTTTAGCTGCAAACCAGCTTTTGCACTTTCTTCTTTCACCTTCATCATAAGGCTCCTCAGTTCCTCTTCGCTTTCAGCCATCAAAGTGGTATCATCTGCATATCTGAGATTGTTAATGTTTCTTCCAGAGATTTTAACTCCAGCCTTGGATTCCTCAAGGCCAGCTTGTCGCATGATGTGTTCTGCATACAAGTTGAATAGGTAGGGTGAGAGTATACAGCCCTGCCGTACTCCTTTCCCAATCTTAAACCAGTCTGTTGTTCCGTGGTCTGTTCTTACTGTTGCTACTTGGTCGTTATACATAAAGACTTAAATAAAGTCATTATTCCCTGCTGTGAGTTTCAGTAGTTTCCAATTCCTCCTCTAGAGTTTTCCTCTTGGTGGTCTAATCAGCTTTAGGTTTTAATTAAGCAGCTGTCACTTGCTTCCTAGTTCTGTTGTGACCTGCTGTTGTATTAAATTTTAATTGAGCAAAGGCTGAATCAGAAATAGGTGCCTTCAGACAACAAAGGAATACCGTTAGCAGGTTACCATTGTAATTAAGAAGAGTCCGCTGAAGCGCGAGTACAGCCAAGTTCAGAGGAAGAATTAGGAATAAATACAGAGGTCATTATTATGGCAGGACAGGAGTTGCCTGCTCCCTTCTGACTGGGGAAAATGTCATGTTCAAAGTGTGCTTTTTATGTAAAATAAAATGTTGGAACCACATCACTGTGATTTCCAACTTATCTCTGGGACATGTCTTCTGCACGCTTTGGAGGCGTTAGTTTCATCTCCAGTCCATTTCAGTTTCAAATATATTCTGTTATAAATCCCTGCTGTTCATTTTCATTTTTAAATTTTTGCCTCCGTCTATAATTTTCGAAAAGCGTGGATGTTCTTATACACCAGTCATCATCTTTCCACCCCATATGCATTTTGATTTGCAACATCTTCCCATTATGGGGGTGGAAAATGACCCTTAGAAGTCTTAGAGCTGGGTCAGGAGATAGGCCAAGATAAGGCTAAGAATGATAGGCAGGACAAAACCAAACAAGGCTTCTGAGTTCAACTAGTATGATCAGAATCACAAGCCGTAAACAAGAACCCACCCAGGCCCGTTGCAAACAAAAGTATTTGCAGCCTATAGAACCCTACCTAGGTTCTGCTTTAGCAGCTGACATATGCACTACCCATGAGAAGTACTACCTTATGAGTAGGGCTGCAACTCACAAAGAGATCTGCTTTGGCATCATCTGGCTTCTGAACTTCTTGGTGAGGTCTCCTCACCCATCAGAGTTGGATCGCCTGCCCATCTTTGGAAGTTATGTTCTTCCCTTGTTACGGTTGAGCTAGTGGGCTCCCAAAATTCTCTTTTGTCTCAGAAGATGGCTCAGATAATGACCTTTTGACGGAGAGGAACATTTTTTTCATCTGAATGACCCTAACGTAGAGGTCTCATTCTATACGTTTTAAGCCAAAAAAAAAAAAATTGCTTTGCAAAATTTTATCCGCCCCATCCCCAATTTGAAAACCTTATGGAAAGTATTGTGTTTTTTGTTTCTTTAAATTAAATGTCCAGAAAGGAAAAGCCACTCGACTGAGCTTTGCAAATTTTTTTCTGCCAAGCAATCCTAGCTGGCTGGGGAATTCTGGGAGTTGAAGTCCACACAGCTTAAAGTTGCTGAGGTTGAGCAACACTGATCTGTAGGGATTATGCCTATCTGAAACTGATTTCTCCTGTCCTCCACAATATCCGGAAAGGCATCTATTTCCCTCTTCACTAATAACGTAGTTAACATTTGCAATGCTTCTATTTAGGTCTCTGAATACTTAGGGTTCAAAGCTGTTAATTTTGCCTTGGGACAGATTGGTCCATTCCAGGCCTCCGGAATGTCCAAGACACCAAACGAGAATCTTTTGACTTGACTCTCTTTTTGAAGCCTTTGCGTTCATTTCCCACTCCACGACGCTTCCTTTTTCCTCGCAGGCTGGCAGATCGAAGCTCTGTTTGCTTGTTTGTGAAAACAATCTGTCGGCCTCCTGAGATGACGGGATTCAAGCGTCTCAGAGACAGACTCGCATTCCATTCAAAGCTCTGCTGTTAGGATTGTCCGTCTTCCTAACTGGCTTGAGTCATATCCAAGCTGATCTCTGTTCAATGAAATCCTCTTGCTGGATGTTCTGCGTTGGTTCTCCCTTCTTAGCGCTGAAAGGTTTAGCGAAACATCTGCATTTCTACAGCTGGAAGCGTTGTGAATTCCAGAATGCAACTTTGGGTCTTCTTACAATCCGACCCGGAGCATCAGGATAAATCCAACGCGTCTTACAATCTGCGTTAGTGAGACAGTGCTTTGCTCTGCAGTGGTTTTAATGGATGAAAAAGGTCTGCAAATAAGAGCCTACGTGGAGGTCCTCTTCTTCCATTATGAATGGGTGGGCCATGACGTTCTGCAGGAGAGGTCCTTCTAAAGATAGGCTTATTGTCTGAGAGTTGTCTCATGGAAGGTAACGCTGTCGTGTGTTGCTCCCAGGTCTAACTGGAGTGGCAACCAGGCCCAGTGCTGACCGTGTTTAGAAAATCTATAAAAGCATCTCTCTTTTGCCGGACTGTGTTCTGATTGGGTTTGAATTTTGTCAGCCATCTTGACAATTTTATGTAGGAGAAAAGTGGGCTAGAAATTTAATCCCCCTTCCCTTCCCTTCCCCTTCCCCTTCCCCTTCCCCTTCCCCTTCCCCTTCCCCTTCCCCTTCCCCTTCTCCCCCCTCCCTCCCTCCTTCCTTCCTTCCTTCCTTCCTTCCTTCCTTTCTTTCTTTCTTTCTTTCTTTCTTTCTTTCTTTCTTTCTTTCTTTCTTTCTCTTTCTCTCTCTCTCTCCCTCTCCCTCTCTCCCTCTCTCCCTCTCTCCCTTCCCTTCCCTTCCCTTCCCTTCCCTTCCCTTCCCTTCCCTTCCCTTCCCTTCCCTTCCCTTCCCTTCCCTTCCCTTCCCTCCCCACTTTTTTTCTTTTAAGGGCAAGTACCCCAGTTGTTGTTCCTTGATATCAAAGATTTCCCACTGCAGGTTATTGAAATGCACATTTTCCTACCATTATGGGCTCAACTAGCCCCAGACGTGATGACGCAGCTAGCTCAAAGCCGAAAGGACGGCTAGCGGCCGACGGTGCTGGTGGTGAACGGCGAATCCGATGTTCTAAGGATCAACACACCATCGGAACCTGGAATGTAAGATCTATGAGCCAGGGCAAATTGGATGTGGTTATTGGTGAGATGACAAGATTAAAGATAGACATTCTGGGCGTCAGTGAACTGAAATGGACTGGAATGGGCCACTTCACATCAAATGACCACCAGATCTACTACTGTGGACAAGAGGACCACAGAAGAAATGGAGTAGCCTTCATAATTAATAGTAAAGTGGCTAAAGCAGTGCTTGGATACAACCCAAAAAACGACAGAATGATCTCAATTCAAATTCAGGGCAAGCCATCTAACATCACAGTGATCCAAATATACGCCCCAACCACAAATGCTGAAGAAGCTGAAGTAGAGCAGTTCTATGAGGATCTGCAGCACCTACTAGACAACACGCCTAAAAGAGATGTTATTTTCATCACAGGAGACTGGAATGCTAAGGTGGGCAGTCAAATGACACCTCGAATTACAGGTAAGTATGGCCTGGGAGAACAAAACGAAGCAGGACACAGGCTGATAGAATTTTGCCAAGACAATTCACTCTGCATAACAAACACTCTCTTCCAACAACCTAAGAGACGGCTTTATACATGGACTTCACCAGATGGACAACACCGAAATCAGATTGATTACATCCTTTGCAGCCAAAGGTGGCGGACATCTGTACAGTCAGTAAAAACAAGGCCTGGAGCTGACTGTAGTTCAGATCACGAACTACTTCTTGCACAATTTAGGATCAGACTAAAGAGATTAGGGAAGACCCACAGATCAGCTAGATATGAGCTCACTAATATTCCTAAGGAATATGCAGTGGAGGTGAAGAATAGATTTAAGGGACTGGACTTAGTAGATAGGGTCCCGGAAGAACTATGGACAGAAGTTGGCAGCATTGTTCAGGAGGCGGCAACAAAATACATCCCAAAGAAAGAGAAAACCAAGAAGGCAAAATGGCTGTCTGCTGAGACACTAGAAGTAGCCCAAGAAAGAAGGAAAGCAAAAGGCAACAGTGATAGGGGGAGATATGCCCAATTAAATGCAAAATTCCAGAGGTTAGCCAGAAGAGATAAGGAATTATTTTTAAACAAGCAATGCGCGGAAGTGGAAGAAGACAATAGAATAGGAAGGACAAGAGACCTCTTCCAGAAAATTAGAAACATTGGAGGTAAATTCCAGGCAAAAATGGGTATGATCAAAAACAAAGATGGCAAGGACCTAACAGAAGAAGAAGAGATCAAGAAAAGGTGGCAAGAATATACGGAAGACCTGTATAGGAAGGATAACAATATCGGGGATAGCTTTGACGGTGTGGTCGGTGAGCTAGAGCCAGACATCCTGAAGAGTGAGGTTGAGTGGGCCTTAAGAAGCATTGCTAATAACAAGGCAACAGGAGACGACGGCATCCCAGCTGAACTGTTCAAAATCTTGCAAGATGATGCTGTCAAGGTAATGCATGCTATATGCCAGCAAATTTGGAAAACACAAGAATGGCCATCAGACTGGAAAAAATCAACTTATATCCCCATACCAAAAAAGGGAAACACTAAAGAATGTTCAAACTATCGAACAGTGGCACTCATTTCACATGCCAGTAAGGTAATGCTCAAGATCCTGCAAGGTAGACTTCAGCAGTTCATGGAGCGAGAATTGCCAGATGTACAAGCTGGGTTTAGAAAAGGCAGAGGAACTAGAGACCAAATTGCCAATATCCGCTGGATAATGGAAAAAGCCAGGGAGTTTCAGAAAAACATCTATTTCTGTTTTATTGACTATTCTAAAGCCTTTGACTGTGTGGACCATAACAAATTGTGGCAAGTTCTTAGTGGTATGGGGATACCAAGTCATCTTGTATGCCTCCTGAAGAATCTGTATAACGACCAAGTAGCAACAGTAAGAACAGACCACGGAACAACAGACTGGTTTAAGATTGGGAAAGGAGTACGGCAGGGCTGTATACTCTCACCCTACCTATTCAACTTGTATGCAGAACACATCATGCGACAAGCTGGCCTTGAGGAATCCAAGGCTGGAGTTAAAATCTCTGGAAGAAACATTAACAATCTCAGATATGCAGATGATACCACTTTGATGGCTGAAAGTGAAGAGGAACTGAGGAGCCTTATGATGAAGGTGAAAGAAGAAAGTGCAAAAGCTGGTTTGCAGCTAAACCTCAAAAAAACCAAGATTATGGCAACCAGCTTGATTGATAACTGGCAAATAGAGGGAGAAAATGTAGAAGCAGTGAAAGACTTTGTATTCCTAGGTGCAAAGATTACTGCAGATGCTGACTGCAGTCAGGAAATCAGAAGACGCTTAATCCTTGGAAGAAGAGCAATGACAAATCTCGATAAAATAGTTAAGAGCAGAGACATCACACTGACAACAAAGGCCCGCATAGTTAAAGCAATGGTGTTCCCTGTAGTAACATATGGCTGCGAGAGCTGGACCATAAGGAAGGCTGAGCGAAGGAAGATCGATGCTTTTGAACTGTGGTGTTGGAGGAAAATTCTGAGAGTGCCTTGGACTGCAAGAAGATCCAACCAGTCCATCCTCCAGGAAATAAAGCCAGACTGCTCACTTGAGGGAATGATATTAAAGGCAAAACTGAAATACTTTGGCCACATAATGAGAAGACAGCACACCCTGGAGAAGATGCTGATGCTAGGGAGAGTGGAAGGCAAAAGGAAGAGGGGCCGACCAAGGGCAAGATGGATGGATGATATTCTAGAGGTGACGGACTCGTCCCTGGGGGAGCTGGGGGTGTTGACGACCGACAGGAAGCTCTGGCGTGGGCTGGTCCATGAAGTCACGAAGAGTCGGAAGCGACTAAACGAATAAACAACAAAATGGGAAATATCTGCTTGCTATTGCTTAGAACAATCTCTGCTCTGTGTGTTGGCCACAGGATCTCAACAGGCCTAGATGGATATTATTACATTTTCCCTCTTGTCTTTCTTCTCTTGCCACATGCACATAGCTTTGGGAGAAGGCATAAACATGCCCCTAGTAGTTCTTTCATCAGAAAGGTGGCTGATCATATTTCAGGAATTGACCTAATTGAAGGGAAAGAACCAACGGATTCAACAGGTGCCGTCTTCCTTTGATACAGCCAGCCATGAACTCCATTTAAAAGAGAGGATACCCAATCTTTTCCATTTCCATGTAGATCCAAATGCTGAAATACAGAATCTTTCCTATTCCATAACTGTGTAACTATGTGCCATTTTTACTGGTTACCCCCCACCCCGTGTGTGTGTGTGTGTGTGTGTGTGTGTGTGTGAGAAAGAGAGTCTTACCTGCTGGATAAATATGCTTTTTGGATGCCTGGATAATGAAATGTATTATCAGTCTACAGAAATGCAGATCTAACTTCTCATTGTGGTACCGCTACTATGAAAACTGGCAATAACAATAATGCTGATGGTGATGTAATTCCTACTTTGCGTTCTTCATTTTTTTTTTTTTAAATCCTGTCCTCTCTGCACCAGGTGTCAGCTGGGAAGAGATAAACTCCATAAGTACTGAGGAATGTAATGCACTCATGGGGAAGCGGAGGGAGGGGAGGGGAAAAGGCACAAAGCATCTGGTTTGTGTCCTCTGAGATGCAGAAGAAAGGACTTTTCTACACTTTTCCTTTTTGCAGCCTTCTTATTTCAAAGCGCATCCCTATTTATCCGCAGGCTGCAGACAGATGTTTAAATCCTTTGGAAATCAAACGCTAAACCACATGTTTCTGCATAAGGGGGATGATGCACAGATTGCAGGGGGTGTCTGCGAAAGGAATTGAAAGGCTGGATTTCCCATAACTCTCTTTTGGAGTTAATGCACTCACAGTGATCAGAATAGCAGAACCCAGGGTAGGCTCAATGGAGGGAGCTGGCAATTCATGTGGGTAACTCTTGTCCAGCATCTTGTCGACTCTTCCTTAATCCTTCAAAGTGGAGGAACCAAGGATCCAAGTGGGCATTTTCTGCTAGCTGGGTGTAAAGCCGCTGTGTATTACCTATCTTCCCATGATGTGCTTAGCTGGGTCAATGGGGAGGCTTACTTTTAATGTGTCCTGTTGGCACCCTAAGCCAGACAGCACTGTGGCTACAGAGAGTTTGAATTTTTAGGATGCATCTCCAAAGTGGCCTTTACAGAGATGTTTCCAGAGTGGCTCCACAAAAGAAGACTTGTCTGGGCCGTCTAACCTGGTGGTTTTAATTTTAACCCCTTCTTCCCCGCAGTCACACTGGGGAGGTAGGTGGGTAAAACGGTGGTAGAAACGGGGATGGGATAAGAAGAAGAAAAACAGAGCTACCACCATTTCTTATTCATTTATATTTTCCATGCAGCAAATCTGCAGGATGTGGCAGCTGCCCAGCCCATTTTGAGGCGGCTGGGTTTCCCCGAGAGAGATCCAACTTGATTCCTCTCTAGGATCTCTGGCAACTTTGCCATCACTTGAACCAAGCACATGTCAAGGGTGGAAATGGGAACTTGGGCCTGCAAAGGGAGGAGATCTGCCTTTCAAGCCATTCTAGAAATGTACTCCAGAGCACTGTTTTTCAAACTTGGTAACTTTCAGGTGTGTGGACTTCAGCTCCCAGAATTCCCCAGCCAGTCCATACATGCTGGCTGAGGAATTCTGGGAGCTGAAGTCCACACATCTGAAAGTTGCCAAACACTGCTCTAGAATATTGATTAAATACTTATAATCTATAACGAATAAAGCAGCTGCTTTATTTGTTACTGCTCTTCTTCCTGGGAAAATGGAAATCTTTTTTTTCCCCTTCCAGGACATTTTTCTCTCTGTCCATTTCTCTGTTTTTCTCCACTGTTTTTACATACATTTCCTGGATCTGTGCTTTTTGAAAAACAAAACTACATCTCACATATATGTACTGTATATATATTCACACGCACACTAATATGTACACATACCTGAACTTACACATATGCACACGCACACACACACTTATTTATTTTTATTTATCAGATTTCATCACTGCCCATCTCCCTCCAAAGGAGATATGTGCATGCATATATACATACGCACACCCTTACATCCATGTATACACGCGCATGTACTGTACATGCACTTTCACGCACACATAGATACGCACCCATGCACATATGCAGAACGGCTGCAAAGTATCTCTTTATTTGCATGTCTCCTTCTCAAAATACAGTCCTGTCTGGATGCATCTTTTGCAAATGCTTTGCACGGAGTTTTGGCTGGGGAGCGATGCATGTCAAGGAGCTTGTGTGTTGCGGCAGCACATGTCGCAATGGAGCCTGGCTTGGCAAGCATGCCCATGCGCTGCTACAAATTGGGCCTCTTCTTTTCCAACTTTAATAGCCCGGATGGTTTGATTTCCCCATTCCAGTGGCAGATGGTACTTGAAACAGAACATTTCTCCCTGCTTTTTGCAGCAATGGAGGGGTGTAGCGAGTCGCAGAAGAGCAGTCGCTAACCGTGAGATCAAAATCCTGTCTCTTAATTGCAAATATTGCTTTCCTGGAGCAAAGACCTTAATTCAAGTTCCTTCAAGGATCCTTGTCCTTCGTTTTGCACCTCTCCTCTGGCTAAGTCCTGGTGAGAGCAGTAGCTGGGATAATTAATCAAATGGCATCCATGGTGATGTGTCGATGAATTCTGTGTTAATGGACTCATTAGCGCACTGCATCTGAGAACGTGTTGAGGAAGAGGCATGTATGGCTTTCAGAGAATGTGCTGAGGAAGAGATATATATGGCTTCCCGGCCCTGGGAATGTCTCCAAGTGGCACTTACTGATGAAGAAGAAAAGATGTTCTAAAATTAGCAATTGGTACCACAGTGTTGTTGGTACCACTGTGATCTGGCAATGAAAATGAGGGATTTGCTCACTGGGTTGCTGTTTCTGCAGAGAAGGGAATGGTTTTACTGTAAATATCTGTGGTGGGGAATTTAGAAATCAAAAAAGAGGGGAGCTAGGAGGCAAGTGAGTAGGGATGGCAATCTGGCATTTCAGCAGTTTGAGGCTGAAGGATAATCTGGTCCCAAGAACCACAAGGGTTGGGTTTACAGAGGACCTGTAGAAACTGTCCTATGTGTCACCCGATTCCTACTGAGCTGGGACCTGAACTATCATTATTGTCCATGGACGGTGGTGGAAGTAGGGCAGGGGAAAGAACATCCCTACGTGAGCTGAGACTTAAGAGGGTCATAGTCCAGAACATCTGAAGGGCACAGGGTTGGGGAAATTATTTTGAACATCTAGCCCCTGTTCCTATCACAGCATCTAGATGGTGGCCCAACCATTCTTTAGAACATCCCTCCACTCCTCTTATCATAGACAAGTTTCTGGTGTTGTTGAGAATCCCTGTCAGGAGGTCTGTGGAGGGCCCTGCTGAACTTAGCCCAGGCCTTGCTGGAATTCTCTCCGGGTATTTATGGCCACTACCAGAAGATGCTGGAGGTTGAATCTGACCTTCGTTTTGAAAAGATAGGTGTTCTACAAGATTGTTGTGAGGATGAAAATTGGGCATAGGGGCTTGGACTACGTCCATACTTCACCTTACTCTTCTGATGGAAAGGCATCGTATAAATGGTGCCTTCTTTATGGACCTTTGATTTCTTCTTTGTTGTATGCTTGAATAGGACACAGAGGTCCTTAATACGGCCATTCTGACGGGGAAGCCGGTGTCCATCCCTGTGAAAGTGGTTGCTGTTGAAGAAGATGGATCAGTGAGAGATGTCTCCAGCTCCACTGAGTGCAAATCAGCTGATGAAGATGTCCTCAAGGTAAGGCTGCTTCTCAGAACCTGAAGAATCCCAGCAATGGTCTAGTCAGATTGTTATCAAAGGCTGAAATAAGCCAATAAGTAAGAAATAATTACAAACCAATTGCAAACCAATTACAAGAGAAAAACTTCAGATGATTGGAATATTTGGCCTTCAAAAGCAATGTCTGGCTGGGTTTACCCATTTCCCTAAGCTAGAATATGGTCTTGGCTTAGCACAGTGCATGAACCCATCCAGTGTAGGGTGATGTATACCACTATCTCTAGGACCTTCATGGAGAGCAGGCCTTCTCTCCTGCTTTTAAATAAAATTAGCAGGGAAGGCAGGGAGAAAGTTTCTAGCTTAGCCTTCTCCCTACCCTTCTCCTCCTTGCATGGAGATCTAGGTATATAAAAGGGAGCACTAAAAAAAGGTGTCTCTTCATCTGCCACCTGAAGAGAGATGGACTTTTCTTCAGGATCCTACCACCCTGTTCTGATCTCATTAGCAGGTTAGGCCCATGCTGTACTTCATTTGAAAACCTACTGAGGTTCTTGAACCTTCAGAATAACTTGGTTGTTACTGGAAAGAGAAATTTCTCTCTGCTAATTACCACTCTTCTTTGATGCATTTGAGACTTGACATACCAAGATCTCATATCTCTTGTGGATTTCCATTTGAAGCTCTAAGACATGAAACTTTATATTTTTATCTCATTGCTTTAACCTCCCCAGCCCCCCTTCTATTTCTGGCTGATGAGTCTGGAGATCCCTTCAAAGGTAGAAGAATCTTTGACAGAGACTCATTAACAATGATCTCAAATAGGCAGGGAAGTATTAGGGAAGGGCTAATATTAATCCCAAATTGGATGGCTCTGATTTTTCCCCCCCCACCAGATTCTGAAATTCAGATTTTGATCTTCTGCTTAAAGGACTTTGAAAGAGTTCATTATGTGGTGGAATGAACTGCCTGAAGAAGGGGAAAGAAATCTGGCGAGTTCACCAGATTATTCTGCAACTTCGTACCCGCAGATGAGAGATGTGATGTGAACATTCTGCGATTGTAAAGGGGAAAAGTCGGTCATAAGATACTTTTCTTGCCTTCTAGTAGGTCTGGATACTTTGGTGGCCAATTATGGCACTTAATTCTTTTTAAGAGGTGAGGGTTGCAGTGGGCAAGGTGAGGGTGCAATTTGGGCAGTGCCGTTTCATGCACATGGAACGGACCAGGAAATTCCTTTTTCTGATTCTAGAGTGGAAAGCAAATATGTTCGTATCTTGTTGCCTTTTAATTATGTTTAGACAATTTAGCCAAAGTGGTGTAGTAGACCGTAGGACTGGTACTGGACAGACCCAGGTTTTAGACCACCCTCGGCCATGGAAGCTTCCTAGGGGACTTTGGGACAATCCTTCTCTCTCATCCCAGCCTACCTCAAAGGCTGTTGATGGGAAAAATTGGAGAAAGGAGGGCGGTGTATGCCAGCTCAAGCAACTGAAGGAAAGGTTGGATATAAATCTAACAAATGGTACATACATATCTTAGGATTTACACAACAGTTTTACTGTGTTGTTTGACTTTTCCCCATTTTATTCCATGATGGATAAATCAGATATTTTTCAGTTGGTGTCATTTCTATATGTATTCAACTTGCCTTATTGTTTGTAACATTTGGCAAGGACTAATGAGCTAATGTCAGAGTACAAGTCATCTCATTGGTCTACTGTCTACCTTATATGCTTTATTGTTTTATGTTGGCCAGTGACTGTATTAAACTTTCCTCCCTCCCTCCCTTTCTCTTCTCCATCCTGTTTCAGTATGTACTATATTTGTTGCTGCAGCTGCATCTGCTCTTATCCTTACTTAAAACAACATGCGTATTCTTGAAGCCAAGGATGTCCTGGTCACTATAAGAACCCCCCCCCCCACATCTAATTCACATCAGCTAACAAATCCAATTCACATTATTAATCCCAGTCAGGTCTAAATATAGAGTGCAAGCACCCAAAGTTCTAATTTCTTCATGAGGTAAGACGATAACAGCAACTGATGGCTCTTTTCATTGACATGGTAAAGTGCATGGACTGACATTGGTACAGTGATAGAACTCATTATTTTCATCAAGACTTCCTCTCCGGTGTCCATGCCTGTCACCACAAGGGACTGATTGATGAATTATCTGATTATCTGATTCAAATTGACATACGTGAATGAAGAGGTCTTTAATTCAGAGGGACCTGTCATTCCAACCTCTTCTTTCATTGCTCCACTACTCAGCTGCCGATCTTTATTTCTTGCTCCTCAATAAGTGCTTTCTTTTGTACTCCCAAGTTCCATATCACTTGTTTTGGTTTTTGGCTTGATGTATTCCCCCTCCCATCCTCTCATCACTTCATTATGGCACCAAGGGATGTGTTAAGATAGGTTCTGTGGACCTATCATGGTGTTAATTGAGTTTCTAACATTTTTTCCTGGAGTATTTAGGTGTGACTGAACATTGAGTCTAAGCAGCTTGGGAAATGTCATTAGAAAGGATTAGATGCCTGATCATATTAATATCTCTGCAGAATGGGGGAATGGCTGCATTTCAAGACTATACTATAACATGATACATGTTAACTCCAGTTGGTTTACAGGCATGCAAGTTTTTGAATAGTGCAGGCATTTTTTCCTGGGCGTTGGAAGCATGCATATAAAACTCTGATTCAGTGGAAGAGATGATGCTTGCAGGTCCTTTTCAACCAAATCCATCCTTGGATCTTTTGTTTCCCTCTCACTTTTAATTTTTTTTCTGCAAACCTAGAATCCTGCTGGCCCCAGCAGGACCAGAACTATGATGGACAGGAGAACTGTGGCTTTGACTTAATTAGAGTATGCAAAGGTAGGCATCCCAAGTGGGCTGTGGCAATCTGAGTTTTCACCTTGTGAGCTGGTAAGATCTCTT
The DNA here is from genome assembly GCF_035149785.1 of Candoia aspera. Lineage (NCBI taxonomy): Eukaryota > Metazoa > Chordata > Lepidosauria > Squamata > Candoiidae > Candoia > Candoia aspera. Next base: position 13,864,271 of record NC_086167.1, on the reverse strand, counting down.
ACTATCTAAACTTTTCTTCAAGTTGTATTCCTGGTAGACTATGGACACATCATGCAATCAGCATGGGAGTGGGTTACAATCACCTTCTCTGCGATGCTTTGGATTCCTCAGTCATATCTACAGCCTTGGAACTCTGAGGTGGCCTCCCATCCAAGTACTAACCAGGCCAGACGCTGTGTAGCCTCCAAGACTAGACTGCTGTCACTTGATAAAAGATGATGAGATTCTTATTTTCTCTCAGCACTTTACAGGATGAGATAAGACAACAGGGCCATCTCTACTGGAAACCTGGAGGCCAAATTTTCCTTTTTTGGGGTCAGGCCATCAACAGCAGACTGACCAGATCTGACATCATGCTAGTTGTCAGGCAACAAATGTTCAGGATCACAGAGAGCTCACAGTGGGCCTGGGTTGAAGATGAAGCTAAGAACCAAGCTCCCTGATGGATAGATTCTAAAGTAATTGAATGCCTGTGATTCACAGGTTTCTTCAGAGGAACTTGTCCAATATGCCTATTATGTAGGCATAGGCCCTTTAGCTACTCTACTTGGAGGGTGGCAAGGATCTGTTCCCCAGGACTGTAGATGGTTTTAAGGATAGGTAACATCCTCAGGAGCAGGGAATAGAGACTTCCCCATCCCCAAGGCTCATACTTTCTAGAAATTTCTATCCATATAGCTACTTAGCTGGCTATCTTCTGTAGTTCAGAAGATGACCTGGACAGAGATAGGCCAGATATCAACTTACTAAATTGACAAGGGGAAAAACATGGTGTAAATCCAGATCAAGAAGAAGGTATGTGCAAGTGACTCAAGCAGACACCTCTTTAATTCATGGGGGCAGGGGGCGGTGAGTAAAGCACAGCTGGACTTGGAAGATTCTGCTACTATAGCCAATACAGAGAGCCAGTTTGGTCTAGTGGTTAAGGCAACGGGCTAGAAACCAGGAGGCTGTGACCTTGGCACGAAAGCTGGCTGGGTGATCTTGGGCCAGTCAGTCTCTCTCAGCCCAACCCACCTCACAGGGTTGCTGTTGTGGGGAAAATAGGAGGAAGGAGTATTAGCTATGTGCCCCACCTTGAGTTATTTATAAAAATAATAAAGGCGGGATTAAAAAAATATTAATAAAAGTAATTTTAGCCTTCTTCTGGAGTTGGTTGGTCTACCTAGTGGGGCTAACACTTTCAAGTGGATTATCCTTCTCTGAATGCTAGAATCCTGTGCCTCAGGCAGGACCATAAAACCACCAGGGCCACTTTTTCTCCCGAAAATTGCCTCTTGGAATGGCCAGTCTATGTAGTCACAGTACATTCACTTATCTTTTTTTTAAAAGTGAGATTTTATTACTGGATCTTTTCATTTCCTTCTGCTCTCTCTCCCCCCTTTTCTCCACCCCTTCTCCTTTTAAACCATGTCCAAGTTTTAATGGTGAGATCCTTGGCAGTGAAAGGCTGTTGATAAATATAGGAAGGGCAGCTAGAAAAGAAATAAATTATCTGGGGATTTGAAAATCCAGGGCCCTATTTTTACATAGAGTTGTTTGAAACCTGGTATGGATTTTGCCTGCAGAGAGTTTAGTCTTTTTCTTTCCTACCCCTTGCCAAGCAAATTACTGTAGTAAGGCTCATCAGGGAACGTGCCTGTAATTGCCTAATTTCGTGCTTCTTTGCCCCATTAATTTTGCCTCTTGTTGTTCTTTTCTAATCACTGAAATGTGCCATGTCCTCTTGCCCATGACGAATGGCAGGGCATTCTTAACCTTTGATGCCTGCTTAGCTGATCTTGATAAAGTAGATTGGAAGAAGATGGTTAAGGGGATGAGCCGGGAGTTTGTCCTGCAAATCTGCCCTTTCTGGGAAAGAGATGAACATATTGTCTCTGTGCCTGGAAATCCTGATGTGATCACTCCTCTGAAGAACAGCCCATTTTTTGGCTCTTCTTGCATCCAGCCCAGTCGTACTAAGACTCAAGTACTCTTCTTTATTAACCATCAGAATCCTTGCAAGCATGCGTATACTTCTATATTACAAGGTCATCCGGGATTGTAACATGTCCCTGGTCAGCACTGGGACTATCTGAGATGAAACAAAAATTAACCTACAGGTTGAGTCTTGAGACCAAGCAGGAGTCTGACCCGAGATGCAAGATGTAGGTTGGTATCTGAAGATCAATCAGAATACAGAACCAGACACCCAACCAAGGAAACACACAAGAATGTATAGGCCCGACAAGCTCATTGATTAGGGAAACCTACAGTAGCTCCAATAATTAGAGCCCCTTCTTCTCTGAAGACTTATCAGGAGTAGGCCAAGCCAGAAACACTTGACTTAGCTGTACGGACAAGTCAACCTCAACTTAACAATAGCCATGTTGGCTGGAGAATTCTGGAAGTCCAAGTCTATGCATCTGTGAATGACCAGGTTGGGGAAGGCTATTATGCACAGATACCCTAACTTACAATTCTATGGATCAGCAACCTGTTGCCACTCTTTGGTTTCCACCCAGCTCTCCATCAGATTTCCCCTATCTTTTGTATCTGAAGTCCCATTAATCATGCTGTCAAAGAACCAGGGTCCTACCTTTCCCCCCCAAATATGGATATTCTGTTTATCATTTACAGCACACTTTAAATATTTAATACAACTTTGAAGGACTTACTCTATGCCCCTCTAGACTGCTTCTGAGACCACCTGTGGAGACCACCAGTTGAGAACCGTTGTACTTACCCCAGAGAGGATTTGTACCCCAAACTCCTTGCTCCTATTTCTTAATCAAAAACAGAGAGAGAGAAAGAGAGAGAGAGAGAGGGAGGAAGATCTACTCACTTCCTTGAGAATTGACCATAGCCAAATCATAACTCAGTCCTAATTATGGTTCACAAACCACCAGCCATTTGCCCCTAAGTCCACTGCATTTTCTAACCTGGCCCAGCCCTCCAAATTTTATCCTAATCTCTGCCAGAAGTTGCAGCTGGAGTGATTTGTTCTGCTCTTCCAGGGAGTTGCAATCAGCCGTGAGATTCCCTCTGCTCTGCGTAGCTTTAATCAGATTCTTCTGAAAGATGCTGGAGCAGAAGCGTTTGGGGCTTAATTTACTGACACCTGCTTTGGGGTGATACAGTTTGAGAAGTGCTCCCTGGGGACCTATCATTGACACTGACAACAGCAACGATCAATCTGACAAGGAGATGTCATTCCGAAGTACCCGAGGCTAATTTATGTGACACAAAAGCTCTTGCCATTGACAGATCCTCAGCTCCTTTTTCCTTCTGATGCAAGGAATGTTGTGGGAATATTTCATAATAACTATGGTTGCCGTTGCTATTGCAGTTAGCTTTTACTGAATTATGCAGCAGGAGTTTTAAACAACGGCCAGGCCACCTCCAAGATTGGGGCAAACATTGTGCTAAGCTAGAGTCTAAAAGAAGGGGAAGACATCCTTGGGTCTTGTGGTGTGTGAATGGGTTAACACCTATTGTATGTGGGGGTATGTAGGGGTATACCTAGGTCTATCCCTCCTGAACAAGAGAGGAAGCAAATAATAGATTAAGCTTCTGAACTGGGAATATTGTGCAAGTCCACACATAACACCTATTCAGAAATAAAATGTAACCCTTCATGTCCTTGAGCTTCATTTTGCTCGTATTTATTTATTGAATGTGGATGCTGCCCAACTCCAACTGACCCTGCCCTTCCAACCAGGACATTAAAAAAAGACGATGGAGCAGGAACTGTATAAAAAGGAAGCAGTGAGAGATTCAGTCTCTGACTCCCCCCCAACAGAAACTCTAACAATTCAACTTCACTTGGTTTTAGGGGTGAGAGCAACAGAGGAAACCAAAGGAGGACCTACCTGTAGTTCCTTTCCAAAGAACCACAGGGGCTGGAGATCCGCTGGAAAGTCTACGCCGTTGGGTTGAAAAACTGGCCACCTAAAGTTGCAGTCAAATCAAATCAAATGAGTTGTTAACAATCAGGTTGCTGGTTCACTCAGGATGAGGCCCTCCTGCCAGCTTGGAATTTTAGACCCTCTTGGATTTTATATGTATTTATTGCATTTTATAATAATTGTAATGGGTTTGGTTTTATGAGATTTTAACATTTATGATTGGAGATGGATTTTATTGTAAACTGCCCAGAGTCCCTCGTTTGGGGGAGATGGGCGGTAATTAAATTTGAATAATAATAATTAATAATAATAATAATAATGAGCAGCAGAGCTATGCTGCAGTCTGAAGGATAAGAGAAGAGCTATGCTGGGGTCCATCCAAAGGTCTACCAGTTCCTGTGTTGGTTTTCCAAAAGCCTTTTGAGTAGTCCACGAACAGGACATGAGGGCACAGCAGCTTCCTCTGCTATTCCATGCAGCTGGTATTGAGAGACATGGAATCAGATGGTCCTCCACAAAAAAGCTGCAATTGACTCATCCTCAGAGCTTGACAGCCGAGCACTGTTGTGATAAGGATGATCCCTTTGATATAAGAAACCAATTAAAACTCCAACTGAGCTTCTAGCTCTTCTAAATGGTTTGACCTCTCCTAAAAGATCCGGTTGGTCTCCTTGGTGGCCCACATTACAACAGGGTTAGACCGATGTAATGAAAATTGCCTAAAAAGGGAGAGTGACCAGATCTTGTAGGAGCCCTGCAAATCCACCCCTTTGTAGCAGCCTGAGCTCGATCAGCTGTCATTCTGCTCTAAATGAAATTCCCTTCTCTTTGAACCAAGATTCAGAAAGAGGTCAGAGTTGGTGCAAAGTTATGTTGCCTCCCAGCTAGAATTAAGGTGCAAATGTGCACAATTTGTGTTAGAGTTTAATCTTTTGAATATGCTAACAAGGATATGACTGTGCCTGTACCTGGTTAATATGCCAAAGACCTTGGGGAGCTGAAGCTGGCATAGATAATGCTAAACTTGCTACCTAGATCTCAAGTTTCCTCCAGTTTAATGTGTTGTAATGGAATTCTCTGAGTCTGGGAATGATGGTTTGAAAAATATTGTAAACTGTAACAGCTGTATATTCTTTCCTTATTGGATGTTGTTGAGTAGCAACATCTTCCAGGTGTCAAGAGGTTCTTAGAAAGAGGATCAAGAAGATCAAAGATAAATGGGGTGCTAAAATATACCTATCCAATTTCCAGTTCTTCGTAATCGAATCCTTTGTCCTTTCAAGAAATCTGTCGAATGAGAGATTCTCTGTGAGAATCTGGCTTTTGGGGTTAGGAGTGGGCATTCATGGCTTGACATATGTGCTCCTTCGGTGAAGAAGAAGGATGCTAGGTGGTGGCACCCCATTTATGGAATTCCCTCCCCAGAGAGGCTTGACTGGCACCCACATTAGCATCATTTTGGTGCCAGGTGGAGACCTGTTTATTTTCCCAGACTTTGTAACTGGCGTATAATTCCTGGCTTTTGAAAGACTGCCGTGCTGCTCCAACTCTATCTGGTATTTTCATTTCGTGTTCCATTTGAATATCATACGTGTTTTTACTCAGGTTGTATTTTCTCCTTGGCTTTATTGTAAACTGCCCAGAGAGCTTCAGCTGTTGGGCAGATACTCAGAATTGTAGATACTGCGTGGCAAGCGGTGGGTCGCCCTCCTGTGATCCACATAAATCTTCTAAGTTGAGACAGCTTTACTAGAAGGATCTTGGAAATATTGAATACCGCGTGGCATTGCTGCGGCACATCGGTCGGGATAGCAGAGAGGAGAAATCAGGCCTAAAAGAACTCAGAGACGCCAACGTTTGTACTCGTTCCACCTAATGAAATGCTGATTCCCCCAGAGCTGGTCTGGGATTTGCAATTAAAAATTGATGGGAAATAAAGCTGCACCATCTGATGGGGATTCGCTGGATAAACAATGCTTAATCCCGTATGGGACCCTTGCTCTTAATGAAGAGCCATGCAGATGTTTGCTTAAGCTAATGCTTGTCAGTAAGGCTTAATCTGTAAGAAGTTTAAGGATCAAATGCTTAGTCTGGAATGAGCAACGGTCTTCATGAAGAGGAAGTAAATACTCTTGATCCTCTTCTAGCTCCCAGTAGCAAATTGGTCTTTGCAGTTCATTTTCAGTGGTTACTCAAATATCCAGATGGGTTTATTTATTTACTTCTTTTCATACAGCCGTTCTCCTTGTGAAATACAAATGGTGTTTGGCTGCCTTTCAAGGATGTGTGATGGTTTGTGGCATGGTATTGTTCCTGGACACGAGCTGGCTTCTTGACTACCTTTGTGTATCAGCCAGTGGTAGGGATGAAAGCAAGCTATCGGATTTTGAGACGGTCAGCCTCTGGTCCACGAGTGGGAGGTCCTATGATGTGGCTTGTCCCAAGGAAACAGAGTGGCCTCTTTTTACACATCGATTCAAGATGGCTGCACCCACCGTGCTTCCACCTTGCAGTTCTATCCTGACATATTAGGTCCTCTATCAGAAACCCTAGTTCTGGCACTGTGGCTGTGATGCCCCATGGGTTGCTTTTGTGAGCCATGTGCCCTTGCGTCTGTGGGGCAGACTGGCAATTTGGCAAGGTGGTCCCTTCCTTTCCTTGTTCTCAGCCATTTTCATCTTCCTATTGTGGATCATCACTCTTCTATGTTTCTGTAGTTGCCTTTGATGGTCAAAATTCCCAATATTAATGCCTTTTGTTATCTTCCTACTATCCAACTATATGAGGTTGAAAGATAAATGGAGAATTCTTCTGGTTCCTTGGCTGCCTCCACTTTCTGGTCTGAAAATTCCCCAATTGGAGATGTTCCTAATCCTTCCTAGAATCTCCTGGGAGTCCTAGAACATGGCTCATGACCCAAACAATCTTCCCACCCCTATATAGAATAAAATGATGCCTCCAACTTGCCACTGTGTCTTGCAAATAAAATGGAAGGCATCAGACCGCATCTTCCATTCTGCTTATACTGTGTCACTGGCATCATGGGGAATCTTCAATAGCATTAATAAAAGCCATTGATAAAATGAGACGCTGATCTGGAATATGATAGAAGTAATATGAAGGGAGCTCTGGTCAAATTAAGATAAGACAGAGATAATTAAGATCCAAAAGGGAAAGATAGTATTAAAATCTTATTGGAAAGCTCTGGTAACAGAACAACAAAGCTCAGTTGCTCACAACCCTCATTAAAACCTATGTTCCTGTTAGTTTTTTGGTCAATCCAGGTTGCTTCTAGTCAGGAGTTTCGAAGGAGAAGACTTCTGAGACATCCTTGCTGTCCTCCTAGCAGATGAAAACCCACTAAGATGTTTTTCATAATATTTTTTCCCCCAGTAGAGACAATATAAATTTCCAGTGTGTGGGGATGGGGGTGGGGAATCCACCTTGAGAATTTCACCAATGTTCTTTTTCTGTGAAAAGGGAGAGATGGAGGTCAGAGAAAACACATTCTCTTTTTCATCAGCACCGCAGGAATTGAAAACGCGAGATAATCAAACTGATTCGTTTTCCAATAAGTGCAGTCCAGGATGACAAACCACATGCAAATTCAATTTTTGTCTAAAAGAAAAGTCTAATAAGAAAGATAAGTTCACAGTCAATCCCAGCTAATAGAATTCAAACATGCACGCTCTCCCATGTCTAGAGGAATATATGAATGGAGTTATGATTCTCAGATTCTTGATAGTTGTATTTTACATTCCAGGTCTGGAAAATGCATTAATGGATCATTGTCTAGCCCATTTCCATCTCCCCCTTTTTTAATATTAAAAGAGAAAAATTACTCTATTTGATGATTATTAAAATGGGTCTCTCCTTTCCCTGCTGGCATATGTATTTTTCTCTAAATGAGCTGTAAATATAGAGTTGATATCAAGTTTGGTATTCTCCTGGATTATCATGTTACTGGAGAGACTGGTAGAAAGAAGGGTTGCTATCTCAATAGCCTTGAATGAAAATTTGCCTCTTAATTAATTTTAAAAAAAGATATCCAAAAGTAACTAGCACAACCACACCAGTGGAAGAATGGAAGAAGAATTGATGCTTGTCAAACCCAAGGTCTGCGTTTTGTGGTCCATACTGGCCTCTAGACACCTCTGGGAGCCTGTCAGCCCTTCTTGGCTCTTGCTTCTGAGTCTTCTGACATTCAGACATTGAACGTGGAGGCTTTACTAGGCCACTCTGTTTATCAGCCTTGCGTTCTCAGCCTTGTCACAGTGCTGATAGGACGATCAGTGAAATGTGAAAATCTCTGCCCTTTGCAAAAAGTCTTTCTGCCACGGTCCATCTGCTGGGGAGCTCCAACATACTGAAGGGAAATGCTTTCATGATATTCAGTTCATAATGTGCCTTGCCAGCTCTTATAGGCCTCACCGTTTCTAATCCGTGCAAGGGAAGATTGATAATTACGGGAAAAGATCAATAGTTGTTGCTCAAGTGGATTTCAAGAGACTGACATTATCTCCATCTTTCTCACTAATATGTTTCCAAGGAGCAGCATCGTTACCTAACCCATCAGTTGTAAGCCATCGTGGCAGGTCATTTGGCAAAGTTGGGAAGCTACCCCCTTGAATGGACTGATCAAACCAAGATCTAGGCCAGGGGCAGGCAACCTGGTGCTTTCCAGGTATTTTGGATTACACTCCAGCCATTCTTTGATCATATTGGCTGGGGCTGATAGGACTTAGCCAAAACATCTAGAGACATCAAGTTGCCTGCTCTTATATTGAGGAAAATGCATTCTTCCTGCTATTTTTCTAGCTATAAGGAGACAAAGGCTTCTAGGAATAACTGTAACACTGTCCTTTCCTGTGGTGGGGGGTTTGCTTAGGGATGAAGCTCCCTGAGGTATCTAATGTATTAGTTATTCACTTCAGGGCCTGCTTGCTTTATTTCTTCACAGGTCTCAGACAACTGCAATGCCATCTTTGTGAACGGGAAGGAAATGAAAAGCAAAGTGGACGCCATCGTGAACTTCACCTACCAGCATTTTACCACTCAGCTAGAAATCCCTGTATGGGTTCCACGACTCCCTTTGCAAATTGAGATCTCAGATACTGAGCTGAGCCAGATCAAAGGTTGGAGGATTCCTGTCACCTCCAATAAAAGGTACTAGCCTGGAGTGTTGTTCTTGGGAATCAACCAACACTCCTTCTGGTTCACTATCCTGGTAACTAACATCGCCAGCCAGTTGCCTTGGAGAAGTTTCTGAGCTCTGCCTGTGAGTGGTAGTCTTCATCTCTGCCTGTTAATCCCCAACATCTTGTAGATGGAAGAGTTATCATTTTAAATAAGGAGTTTGGCAACCCAGTGGTGGACATTTCCCATAGAAATCTGCTTCATTTAAGTGGAAAATGAAGAGAGAGAGAGAGAGAGAGAGAGAGATGGATCCTTGTTTTAACACCATCCTAAATTCCTACCAAAGCACTGGCCAGTCTGGACTCAGATACTGGCTTTGAATAGTTCAATGCCTTCTTACATTAAATGTCTGTGAACCATCGAGGACATTCATATTGACTCAAAGGCAATGGAAATTGAGGGAGCCCTTTCTCATATTCTCCTACTAGCCATGACCTGAATCAATTAAGGATAAAGGTGGTTGAGATAGCTGGGTGAACCAAGCCCTGATCAAACCTGGATTGAAGAAGTGGGCTCAATGTGCCACAGATAGTCTTCTTGCAGGGGTCCTCCTCCAACAGATCTTGTGGACCGCTTTTGTTAATCTCTTTTGCTAGAGTCTAGAAGCCAGAAAGATACAGACAGAGAATATTTACATCCTGATTCTCTTTCCTTGAGTGCTTTTCGTGCCCTTGAATCCCTTACCCCATACAAATATTCTCAGCAGAGCCACGCAAAAAGGCCCTGTTACTGAAACTGCAGATGTAATTCCATCAAGAATGTTTACTGGGGTGTCTTGTATGCATATGTGCTTCCGGGCACTGAGAAAACACCCCACAAAAAGCATTTTATTACAACTGAGCAGCCAGGCATATCCAGTTGGCTTTTATTTTTCTTTGGCAGTGTTTCAAAAACTCACGCGGTTCCACTTCAGTCTGCAGTGGTGTGGTGGTGGTGGTGGTGATGTGTGTTTGTGCATGCAAAAATTGCAAAATAAACTGAAGGATTTGAAAAACGTAACATACTGTTCAGAGCAGGGCTGTGCAACGAATTCAGAAATAATTTGGAAATAGGAACAGCTGCTTTTGATGTTGGAAACCTTGCTGCACTTGAGAGAAATTTCCTAAGTTCGTACGTCTTTGCCAAGTTAGATTTTTTCTCTCTCTCCTCTAATCTAGTCTTTTTTGACTGCAGTAGCATCTCCAACTGTTTGGCACAGGGAGATTTTAGACATCCCGGTTTATCCTTTCCAAAATAGCGGAGTCTGAACCTGTGACCATTTGCGTGTAAAAGTTATTTTGAGTTCTGTTTCTTCCCCAGTGCAAGGACAGATCAACAAAACAGATGCCAGGCTTTAATGCAACTAGTTGGAAGCTGTTTAGTGGTTATTGTTGAGGTTGGCAGAATCTGAGAGAGAAAAATGTATCCTTCGGCAGATGAAAAGCTTCATCTGGTAATATCCCCGTCTGCCGTATTGTTTCAAGTTTGCATCTGCAAATGTTGACTGGACCATTTGTGGCGAGATATCCAAGGCAGGAATAAATGGCCAACCCAGTGCTGCGCACACCCAGCTGCCAAATGTTCTAACTTTCAACATTATGCCGCATTTTCAAAATTTAACCCCCAAGAGGTGTTTAGTTCGCATTGATTGAGCCAGCTGAAGTCAACAGCCCAGCTGAAACTTGCTTCACTGTTTGCAAGCCGGTAAACTGTCCCCACCAACAGCTATTTCGATTAATGCCAAGCCACAGGGCACATCTTTTAGCCAATGTTTGGTTGTTGTTGTCATTCAGGAAAAAGCAGAGATGGGAAATAGCTGTGTAGAAATGACAGTTAAATGTGGTTTGCCAGCTCTTTTTTAAAAAGAGTCCCCTGCAGAAGTTTGCTCTTTCACTTGAAAATGATCCACGTAAATGGACTTCAGTGACTGCGTTCTTTGAAACACACCAGCACCACTCCAGGGCTTAAACTCCTGTGGCTCCAGATAGGGCTGCATCAATACAAATACAGAAATGACCCCCTACATCCTGTTTTGGGCAGAGAACCTCTTTGGCTACCACATTAAGAAGTTTGGGGATCCACATTAAGAAAGATGTGGGCAACCAGGAGAGTTGGGGAGGGCGGAGTGAGCCCAAGAGCGAGTCTGAGGAAGCCCAATAAGTTTAGCCTTGCAATCAATCTCTTATCGCAGAAAGATAGCTTGGGATATATGAAAGCCCTCTTCAAGTACCTGAAGTATGCCATCTAGAAGACCTGTTTTTAATCATCCCAGAATGCAGCCCATGGGATGGAATCATAGAATGACAGGGGTGGAAGGGGTCTTCGAGAACATCTAGTCCATCCATTGGTCAGTGCAGGAACCCATCTGAAAACCTCTCACATAGGGAAGTCCTCACTACCCCATCTGTCTCATGACATTCTTATCTTCAGGGAATGCTTGCTATGATTCATCCTGCAATTTGGTTTCCTGCTCAGACCAAGGGGCTGGATCCTGTGGCCTCTACGGTCCTTTCCAACTCTACGTTCTGTATTTCACACCACGACATCCATCCTTTGCAGCTTGCATGCCCTCCGGCTCACAGAACATGGCAGTTGTCGTACAGCACACCAAGAGAACCAACTTGTGGGGCAGAGCAAACCTTCCATGCGTTGGTAACTTTTCCACGGCTCCTCTGCACTGAAACGATTCAGCAACTTGCAGGTTGATTGTCTCCAGTTTTCTCTTGGAGCAAACAGTTGCTTTTTTTGAGCCATGGAAATTCATCTGCAGTAAGGAAATCAAGATCTGGATTCCTTATCTCCAAGAAGATTATGGAAAGCCACCAAGAATAAGATAATTCCAAGATAAGATAAGATAGTTATAGAATGGCCCTTTAGACTCACGGATTGATACAGAATTTCTCAGTCCACCTGGATTTTATCATATTTTATATTTTTATTGTTTATTTTTATTTATTTATTTATTTATTCATTCGATTTCTCTAGCCGCCCATCTCAAGAAGTGACTCTGGGCAGCTTAATTTATATAAATATATATTTATATAAATTACCATTTATACCATTTTATAATGGTATTGTATTTTAGCTTTGTTTTATTGTAAACCACCCAGAGTCCCTCCTTTGGGGGGGGGGGGAGATGGGCAGTGATAAAAATTCAATAAATAAATAAATAAATAAATAAATAGTTCCTCATATCATACCTGTCCCTTGAGAGAGGAAGGAAACTTTCTCTTGATCTGAAGGAGATAGGAGATTTGGAATTTCCTTGGGGAATATGCCATTCTCCATAAGAATGGTCTGTTTTTCCAGATGGAAGTCTGGCTTCTGGATGGGTGTCTGCTCAGAATTAACGTACTGCCTGGGACCTCTAAGCAGCACACGGCTAGTAGAAAAAACTACTTCTGAGATGAAGACTTGAAATGCCCACCATGACAGCAAATGAAAGGAATAAATTTAGATTAAAGTCAAGGCAGAGAAGGGAGTGAGGGGAGGCACCTAGGCAGGCTAAGACTGATGGCCTTAACCAGAACATTTATTCTGATTCATTATATGGCTGGAAAATAATTATTCCCTTGTTAAAGTTCCTACATTGCCTTTGCAGGGGAAGAGCTAGGCGGGAGAAAGGGACTTTTTGCTCCTCATGGTGGCTGGTTAAAGGGCCAGTTTAGGGCTGCCTTTTTTGGGTCGATGCAAGCTCTCTCTCCCCTGCCCAGCCATTGGGAGAGCAAGTGGTCGAAGGTTTCAACCTTTGGAGGTAATGGAGAAAATCGAACGGTCCCTCAACATAATCAATACCTTCCTCATTATACGCATATGTGCTTTGACAGGCCAACCCGTGACAGTGATGAGGAAGAGGATGATGAGAAGAAAGGCAAAGGTTGTACCCTCCAGTACCAGCATGCGATGGTGCGTGTTCTTACCCAGTTTGTTGCAGAATCATCTGATCTTGGAGGGCAGCTGACTTACATGCTTAGCTCTGAATGGCAGTTTGACATCACAGACCTGGTGGCCAATTTCATGAAGGTGGAGGAATCCAAAGTGGCCAAGTTACAAGGGGGACGAGTTCTGATCGGTCGTGAGCAAGGGATTACAACTGTTCAGGTACAGTGCAAAATCCAACATCAATAAAAAATTAGCCCCCCCCCCCTACTGAACATTGAGGAGAGCTTAAAAGGGAAGATAGAACTAACAGGGGTAATGAAGACAAGCTAGCTGAGCTGTGAAATTTTGCGATATTTTAGAAATGGCATCCTGCTAATGTAATCTTGCATGTCTGCAGATAATTTGGGGACATAAGGCTGATATTGGAAGGTAAGTTGGGTATTCATCCTCGAGCAGAAAAATTTAAGAAATCTCGAGGGAAGCTTTCAAAAGTTCCAAGAAGGCTTCAGAATTCTACCTTCTTGCTTGGGAGTCAATTCTGCTGAACTCAATGAGACTTCCGAGCAGACATGTAAGGATGGTAGATCCTTCTGCATGTCCGAAGATCAACAGTTTCTTTTCTGCAAGCGAAATCTGTGGTAAATTTGAGGCAGTGTTCTTAGGTGAAATACTTCAGGGAGTTTGAATTTTGCAATGGCAATCTTAATCTGGGAGAAGAATCTTATTTATCTAGTGGAGCAGCTGAGTGATGGATGTGAAGATGGGTCGTCCAAATTTTGCTTTGCCATAAAAATCACTGTCTGCCTCTCTCAGGTTGAGCGATGTGAGTTTTCACCATCTTTTCTCGCATTCCCATTTTAAGGTCCTTTCTCCTTTGTCCGATTCCATTCTGGCTGAGAAGACAGTGATTGTCCTAGAGGACAGAGTGACCATCACTGATCTTGGAGTACAACTGGTGGCAGGCTTGTCCTTGTCTCTCCAGACAAATAAAGGAAATAAGAGATTGATTGTTGCAACAGCATCTGCTTCTGATATTCTTCACGCAGCTAAACAGGTGGGAAGGATACAGGGATCATAATCAATTGAAAACATGGGGGAAAGTTAAGTTTATCTGAAAACGAGACTGTAAGATAAACAGCTGAGGTGAATAGGGAGTTAATGCAAAGGACAACCAAGTACATGTTCCAGCTAAATGCCAAATGTGGATATAAAATTGGACTGTATCTTTACTAGTGTTGTATTAAAGCTTCCTTCTCCACTATTTATATCATTCCTGTTTAACTTGATGGAGGGAAAAAGGGCTGCTTATTTTCCCCCCACATGAGAAAAAAAATCCCTTATGAAATATGACTACACTGCCAATAATTTTTATTGAGGCCCCAAGATCCAGTATTTTGGGAACATTGGGGGAAAATTAATATCGTCTTGTCCTGTCTAACCTTGGAATTAAACTTCAAATGCACTGGGTTTATCCAACGTGTTTAACCTGGGTACTTAGTTACCCCTTTTCTGGATTTGCATTGAACTCGAAAATAGCCAAATAACCTGGCTTGCCCTATATGCTAAGCTACAGATAGAAAAAGAGAGAGAGAGAGACAGAGAATGAAAATCTAAAGCAAGATTAACACTAACCAAGCTTATCGTGTTGTGTTAAGTCTCTAACTGACCTGATTAACCTTATTATGTGAACAAATCTATTTAGTCAGGCCTTAGTCATTCAGTTGAACAGCTGCAGTTGGCAGTTTCTAAATGTCTGAAGTTCACTTGTGTTGTTTTTTCCCACTGTGGTTGAGGGTGATACTGACTACTGCAAATGACATCTTGGTTGGCTTGACTATGTGGTTACAGGAAGTGTAAGATTTTTGTTCTTAAACTCCACTCCTCCAGATGTTTAAATGATGAAAAAAGTCCCAGTAGTTAAAGATATAGTTGTCCTGTCTTAGAGTGAAGAACCATGCTGAGATGGTGTCTTGGTCGCTAGTGTTTATTGACTACCCTTGTAGACAGAAAATCCTACCACACTGAAAGACCATGGGAAACCCACACAGATAAACCCAAAAGTCAAGGCGGGTCTGCTCTGAGTTTCTTTGAAGGACAGCTCAAAGCCTCTAAACTACGCATGCATTTCCCCCCTACCCCGGATAGGGGCCCCCTCCTGCTGACCATCAGTACTCCTGACAATAGTAAAAACTTGATTTAATGGTCTACTCATGGAGAGGGGTGGTCGGTTACTCCCAAACGACCATTAAATCTGAAACTACATCATTCATAGCAATTTGCATGGTTTGCAAATGATGTAAATGGGTGCAGTGGATACCAATGTAATGCAGTTTAACGTAAATTTAAATGCCTCATTCGTATTATTTCACATGCAGTAGACTTGCCCATTATTTCAGGGGGAAGGGTGTTGGATGGAAATAGAGTCTGTTGCATCCAACATTTGCTAAATGGGAGATGTTAAGTCAAGGATTTGCTGTACCAACAGAAATACAGTCAGGGGAGACGCTGAAGCTTAAGACAGTTGTCCAGCCCTGACTGATTCCAAAGTTGAGGTATGTAAAATGTTTTCAGATGGGAAATTCCTGTCCTCAGAAAGACTGTTCTGACCTTGAAACATTACCTGAGATTAGTGCAACCTTGAAAGGAACTGTTCCAAGTTTGGAACACTTCTGCTATGCTTCGGAAGAACCTATGAAATGTTTGGAACAATCTGTGCAAAAAATGTATTCCATACATCTAATGCCAGCAGACATTAAATTTCTAGGGGTTCATTCAAAGCTCTTTCTGCTTGCCAAGCTTTGAGGATAAATTTCTTGGTGCAGTGTATCATCTAAGCCTGATCAACCAGACGTTTGCAAATTGATGCTCTCCATATGTCTTGATCTATAGCTTTGGCTGGACAAGGAAGCAAGGAGATGGTCAGAGTAGGGGTTAAAGCATCCCAGGCATTGGGTTGTAGAAAAATATGTGACGCCCACATCCCTCCCACTCTAATCACATATTATTATGTGATAATAAATTGAGCGAAGACTACAAGAATATGGATTTTTGGCATATCAGGTGCACTGACTGGAAGAGCAGAAAAGAGCAGGGATGATCAATGGGTAAAAATTTGCCCAATTTTTCAGATAATCACTTCCAAGAAAAGCAAGGGAGGAACCCAAGGCACATTATTTCAGAGAAATAGGCTGGCTTAGGAAAGCAATATTTTGGCAGGTAATTTCAGGAAAAGAGGTCAGATTGATTTCAGGATGCATCCTTTATTAAAGTGGTTTGAATGCAAATCATCTGATTGCTTATATGTGAAATGGATTCCCAGACATGCAGATGGAAAGATTATGTTAAAACGGAGCATTCATTCTTTAAAAAGCCACTTGCGTGTAAAGCAATTTCCAGTTGGGTGTTTTAAAAACAAACCAGACTAACACACTCTTTGGGGTCACTCTTTTATCCACTTTAGTGTTTGAATATTTTTTTATTCCACATAATCTAAAGGTTTTTTTTTCTAATGTGCACCTTTTCTGCAAACATTCTGCTTCATTATTGGTGGAGTCCCCCCTCCCACACTGAATGAGGGTAAAGGAGATCTCGGCAATCCTGACAGAATGCTAGAATGAACGACCATTTTGGGAGGGAAGGAAAGAAGGAATACTTTTGATTTGATTAAAAACATAATGCTGTAAAGATCTGTCTGATTACTGTCTTCACTTCCTGCCCCTGTGAGTTATTTGGCCCTTATGGAAAGCAGACAGTTTGGTTTTCCTAAGAGAAGAAACAGCAGATCCTTCACGTGGGTCATCAAGAGGACCCAAAATGGCACCAATGGTTTTCCAGTTCTGTGGCCAGTCCATTAACTCTAAATCTGTTTAGCTCCCTCATGGTGGCTGTTGTTTCTTAAAACCTGAAAACCCCAAGAGATCTAAGCATAATTTTCTTGCTTCTGACCCAATCTCATTCTTAACTATTTGCCTGAGAAGAAAGGTGGGTTATAATTAACTGAACTGCATTGAATTGTGTAGAGTCATCGATTCCTTTCATTTTACATTTCTGTGTTCCCTTTTTTCTCTCACTGCAGGAAGCGGTGCTCAGCACTTGGCTTTTATTCAGTGATGGAACCGTGACTCCTTTAGACATCTACGACATCAAGGATTTCTCCCTTGTGGTCACATCGCTGGATGAAATGGTGGTGTCTGCCCATCAGAGACAGGAAGATGACTGGCCAATAGTGGTGGCCGAAGGTGAAGGCCAAGGACCGCTGATTAAAATAGAAATGGTGATCAGCGAGGCGTGCCAGAAGTCGAAGCGGAAGAGCAGCTTGGCCGTTGGGAAAGGGAGCGTCAAGGTGAAATTTGGCCAAAGGGAATCGGCGCACAAAGAAGAGACCAAGAATGGCAAAGATGCAGATAGTGATTTTAAAAGTAACTCTATAGAAAACTCCCTGGAGGGAGAGAGAGCAGGCCAGGACTGGTCCAAACATGATGCTTCCATGAATCAGGACGAGTTGACCAACCAAAACACAAGCTCTAAGTCTCCCATCCATCAGATTAATTCTCACGGGGAGGGACACCTTCAAAGCAAGCCTCCTACCTCTACGAGCTTTCCCACACAGGAGGATGTCCCAAGGCAGAATAACCCCAGTGATCTCACTCTAGCTTCCAGGGGTTTAACAGATTTGGAGATTGGGATGTATGCTCTCCTATGTGTCTTCTGCTTGGCCATCTTGGTCTTCTTAATCAACTGTGTGGCATTTGCTTGGAAGTACCGTCACAAAAGGTTCACCATCAGTGAGCAAGGGAACATCCCACATTCCCATGACTGGGTGTGGTTGGGCAATGAGGTTGAGCTGTTGGAGAGTCCCGTGGACATTTCTCTCCCATCTGATGAGTGCACCACGATCATTGACCGCGGGATGCTTTTTGAAGAAAGCAATTTCCTGCTCAACGGGAGTTCTCAGAAGAGCTTCCACAACCAGATCCTTCGATCTGCTGAATATGATTGTGACAAGGACTTCAGAAACGAACCCATAAACCCTCCTGGGCCCAAGCGGAAGAGGGTTAAATTCACATCCTACACCACCATCCTGCCAGAGGATGGTGGTCCGTACACCAACTCCATTCTCTTTGACAGTGATGATAATATCAAATGGGTATGCCAAGATATGAACTTGGGTGACTCCCAGGAATTTAGAGACTATATGGAAAGACTTCAGGACCATATGTAAAACACACACACACACACACACAAACACACACACACACACACACACAAACTATATATATATATATATAATCTTTTTATGTTTGTATTCACCTTTATGCCTTCTGTTTTATGGATGATGGAGCAGCAAAACCCAGCCAGGGATAGGAAACACTTCTTCAGATTTGGGAGATCTGGGGGTCCCACTGGTTGTGGAAGGGAAAACTGGCTGTGTTCTCTTCTGTTTCATTGGATACCAAACAGCCACTTACAAATCCTGGAGAAACACAATGACTTCTTTTGTATTCCACCAGAACCTTGCGAAAGCCAATCCAGCTCGAGACCAAGAAGATGGGTTGGTCTATCATGTTTTCACATGTTGGAAAAACAATTTGGGGACTGGGATGGGGTGGGGTTGATTTTTTTTTCTCCCCCTCTTTAGAAAATCTTTGTAAAAGCACAGGAGATTCTGTCTTCATAGCTGGAATCCACCCTCCTTGTAAAGAATCAGAACAAAGTGGCCTGTTGGTGCAACACGGGCAAATGTATCCTTTTTGTTTCGTTTTTAATATGGTTAATTTGTTTAGCGGTATTGTTTGGAGAGTTTTCTTGATTTTGTTTTATTTTGGGGGGATTGGGGGTAGGTGGGGGTTCCTGGTACATTATACGCCTTTTCTTTGGAGAAGACTTTTCAACCTTGGTTGTGCCAAAGTATCCTGCAATATATTCCTATCGAGACAGCAACGTGTTTAGTTGAGAAGAAAAAGGGAAAAGTTGGGAGCAATGAGGAATGTGCCCCAATTAAATAAGCCGCAGATGATGACGATGATGTTTTTAAATGCTTGTTTGTAGTAAAAGTCCTGTGATCCATCTTGGTAAAGGCCTTCTCACTTCCTCTTGGCTGGCGATGCAGCCAAGGAACATCTCCTGGTGGCCGACGAGCTGATGACGAGGCTTCCAAGTTTTACATTCTTTTACGGGGCGTGGGGGCGAAAGAGCAGCGTAAGATTTTGAACAGAGGTTGAATGTGTAGACCCTGCCTGGTCTGGGGCTACAGTCCCTAACTGATATATAACCTTTGCAGCTCATTTGGCTAATTCTACAGTTTCTACTCTGCACAGATCTTACGCTTCGGGGAAAAAAAGGAGGACAAAGCAAAAAAATAAAACAGCCCCCCAAACCCTCCCAAAAATTGGTCGTACGAACCTGAAATTCATTGGTCTGGAACAGACCTAGGAGATCTTCTA
Organism: Candoia aspera; assembly: GCF_035149785.1. Lineage (NCBI taxonomy): Eukaryota > Metazoa > Chordata > Lepidosauria > Squamata > Candoiidae > Candoia > Candoia aspera. The sequence continues at coordinate 13,844,884 of NC_086167.1, read as the reverse complement.
CTCCACCGTGTTCCTCTTCCTGGGGCAAGAGTCCTCATGCCATTGTCCAACCTTGGCTTGAAAACTTCCAGTGATGGAGCGTTTTCCACGACGTCACAATGAATGTCTTTCCTTCAGAATTTGCCTTTTAGCAGGGCATTGGTGAGAAGGCCTTTCCTAAGCCATGAAAAAAGGCAGCAGCAAGTTGTTTTCTTCCAAACAATTGTCTTCGACTGTGTGCACGTTGATGCAAGACTAATTCATTAACTAATTAATCTATTAAAGCCCATATCATAGGTCGGCTGTAATTTCTTCAAGTTGTGTGTGAGCACCCTAATTTGTATTTTTTCAGAGGTTCGTTTCATAGCTGCCTGGCATGGCTTGCAACAATATTTGCTTTGTTTTCTTTCTTTCTTTGAAAAAAAAATCTATGTTCTTACAAGGGAACTGTATATACAATAAAAAAAAATGGGGGAAATATAAGAGAACTTCAGCAGCCCTTTAGGGCTTTCTTTTGAAGCTTTACAGCAGTTGTTGTCAAGGTTGGTGGGGTGGGAGGTTACAAGTTAGCCCCCCAAACAGAGGTGACTGCAAGAGGGGGTTAAAAAAAAATGTACATGGTGGCTTTGGTCATGTGGTCAAAGCTCCACTCCTTTTTACCTGCACCACAGGGTTTGACCACATATTTGCAGCTGCCATCTTGGTTTTTGGACCCTCCCCTGCCCCTCATGGATGGGCCAACTCCCAAACACCCATGGGTCTCAAGAGTCTTCTCACAGTTCGGTAGTATCTCTAAAAAGAGCAGAGATGGAAAAAAAAAAAAATCCAGCCAAAGCCACTGATCTCATAGCATCCTTTATCCTGAAACCCACAGACTGCATTTACATAGCACATGCAACCTGGTTTCTGAGTTAATCCATTTCAGGAGTTCGGACGGTACGTGCGAACCATTCAGCTGAAGCCGCAAAAAAGAGAGAGAGAGAGAGAGAGAGAGAGAGAGAGAGAGAGAGAGAGATCAGAACCATTCAAACAATCTTCAGCCACTCAATCACCAAAGTTGGAAGGGTCAGTTAACTCCGGAGTAAGGAGTCTATTATGAAGTAGGGGCAGAGAGTTGACTGGATTGGTTTAACTCCGTTTTGAAAACCTTCTGAGAAGCCTGCAGATAATGAATATAACCAGCTTTTGCAACCTGATGTCCTCTGTGTTCATTGGGATGTTAAGCCTGGCTTGGTCTGCAGGTCTGTTTGCTGGGAATTCTCAGAGTCGCAATACTTCGGGAGTGGCCTGGATTTGCAAGTGGGGGAGTCTGCAGGGAGAGGGTGAAAAACGTCAAGATGGTGACCAAATCATGCAATGGAAACCCTGCCTCTTCTTTGGGTGCAAAGGGGCAGGAGTCCCATGGTGGTGGCCACCATCTTGACTTTTTTGAGTCCTCCAGCAGACATCCCTACTGGCAAGGCTGGAGGAAAGCCATCACAACATTGATATTATGGGGATTTTTTTTTTTTTAAAGCAAAGCCTTGAAGCCAAACTGAAAGCTTTTAGGTGGCTTTCTTCTCCAAAAAGAGCTGTCCCCAGGAATGATTCCTCAAAATGCATTTTGGGGTGGTTTGTTACTTACAGAGTTAAAAGGAGCACAGTTTAAGAATACTGAAAAAAAGATCTAGAAATCAGAATAAGGTTGTCGATCTTTTGCTATTTAAAATGCCTTTCCCCAGCTCTGTCTCAGGCTTTACTTTGGATCCAGCCTTTTTAGTACATCAGAACAGAGCCAAATTGCAGAAGCAAAGCTTTCATTTTTTTGAGGGGTCCTTTTGCCCCAAAATTTGGCTTCGGACTGCAGAATGACCCCAGATGCACATTCAAATAGTGGAGATATGGACATTACGCCCCAGAAGACATTCACAGCAAGACAACAGGATTGCATTTGGGTGGTACAGCTGGGGTCTTCACAATCCATAGCCCAGCAAACAGAATTTAGGCTCCACCGCACAGAAAATGGATGGGAATTGAGACAGGGTATTTATCATTTTTAAAGGAAAAAAAATAGTACCGAAGTATATCCAAGTGTATTTAGAGTGTGTATCAAAAGACAGAACCATTGGAGTATGGCAAAGCTTGAACATTCATATGGCAGCCCTGGTCCCCTAAGATTCTGGATGTGACTTTGAAGAAGATCTTCAAACTCTGTAATGTAGCCGATGTGGGCAAAACAGGACTTAGTTTCCAAAGCGTGTAAGTGGCTATGGAAGGGGGTGGGTGGGCAGGTGGGCAGCAGGAATTCGAACAAGTAATAAAGGGAACCTCCTGATTTCTGGAGGTAACTTTCAATGAATGAAGGTTTTCACCCTCAAAATATGACAAGCATTTGCTAATTAGTCACAATGCAGCAGGGAACCTGAAGTGAAATGTTAATGAATGTGACTGGGCTTTTGTTTTCTTGCTGTTTTTTTTTTTTAAGAATATTTTAAAGCTATAAATAGAAATGCTGGTCTAGGTATCACAGCTTTACTGGAGCCTGTGGATTGACGCGGAGTTAGGTAAAGGTTTCCCTTGACATGAAGTCCAGTCATGTCCAACTCTAGGGGGCGGTGCTCATCTCCGTTTCAAAGCCAAAGAGCCGGCGTTTGTCTGTAGACACTTCCTCCGTGGTCATGTGGCCGGCTTGACTAAACAGAACGCCGTTACTTGCCCACCGAAGCGGTACCTATTAATCGACTCATATTTGCATGTTTTCGAGCTGCTAGGCTGGCAGGAGCTGGGACCAGCAACGGGACCTCACCCCATCACGCGGATTCGAACCGCCGACCTTCTGATCGGCCAGCTCAGCAGCTCAGCGGTTTAGCCCGCAGCGCCACCGTGGAGTTACCACTCTCTTAAAAGGCCAACAAAACCCTCCAGTGAGCAAAACCTATCTTAGAAGTGGATACCACCATATTCAGAAAAGGGGAGCAGCACCTCAACTTTTTAGGATGGGAATCTCATCGACCCTCCATGGAAAATTAGTTCCATCTCCAGTTCATCGCTTCATGCAGAGCTTTTGAAGTGCAGTCTTGGATTAGAGTGGAGGGTGGGGGGAACCAAAAGGAGGGGAAATCAGGTGCATTTACATAAAGACCTTATCAGCAATTGGGGTACAATGAGAAACAGGCCTGTTTCTTCTGCTACTTCCCATGCCAGTAAAATTACGATGGCCCCAAGGATCACTAGACTGCATGATGAATTTTGCTGAGGTTTTCGGAGGAGCGAGAAGCTTCATTGCCCATTGATGCTTTCAATATTCTTGGCCGCCTGGGATGCTTATGATTCTGAATCAATGTCCCCTGCCTGCTCTGCTTTCTTTTATTCACCGTAAACTATGAATACAAATATCAAGATGGGTCCATCTTGGCTGTTACAGGCAGGACTGGGCTGACACAGTGAACTTTGAGTTGACTTCGGCCTTGAGAGGGGGTACCATGTCAGACTGGAGGGGCTAAAAGACAGCTGCTGCCCACCATGGGGAAAGAGCTAGTTGAATTGAGTCTGCTCACTTGGATGCTTTGATTCAAAGTACCTGGAGAGAGTCATTCTGTTTTCCAAATTGAGGCCCTGCTCTGAATCATGTTTTTTAAATTTTAATAAGCACTTTATTCCATTTCAATATACATAGCTGAAAAACAATATAACAAATATAGAGAAACAAGGAAAGAGAGCCAGCCAAAGATAGCTAACGTTGACGATCTGGACTGAAGCAAGGCCTCAGGGTGAAGCAAGGATACTTCTCCTAGCCTTAATTACAAGAATATATGATCCAGAGGAATAAGATGACACTGGCAAAGTCAATGTATGTATGAGGGAAAAAATGGAGGTGATGGGGAAGTGGGAAAACAAAAACTGTGCATGGGTGCCCATGGGCAAAGTCATAGGATGCTTGAAGGTGCCATGGCGAGGTTCTTCTCTCCTCGTCAACCAAGACAGCATCGCAGAGCTTTCCTGGAGAAAACTGATCCCATCTAAACCGACACGTGCAATTTCAGATCAGAGAGGAGGGTACTGTCACTGGCTTGCCTTGTGCATGGAAACCAAGAGGGCACAGGGGAGTTTGCATGCCAGTTTTGCAGCAGAAATCAAGCCAGGCCTACTGGAGATACTGTGAGAGTCCCCGGTGCATTCTCTCCCCTTTGCTTAGTAAGAAAAACAGGCAGTCTGACTGAGTTATGGTTTAGTGACCTGTAAAATCTGAACCAGCTCATTAAGCAGGAGAGTTAAACTGAAAAACATCCCCCCCTCCCACAATTAGCACAAAAGGGGTAAATAGAAGAGAAATGCTTCAGGTCAGCAGTTTTTATTTTTATTTTTTAGTGTTTATCTCTCCTAATGTCATGAAACAAAGCATTGCCCTCTCTTTTCCTCCTTACTAATCCCTGTTTCCCAATGTCAAAATAGCCGCCTAAGGTGCGATGAAAAAAATAACTCACAACCCCCCCCCCCCCTACATACACACTGTACTGGGATTTTTGGGGCGGTTGTCTGAAAATAGGAGGCTTTGCTTCTTTGTTTTTTCAAATCAGCAGAGGGAAGCTGGGAGCCAAAAGGTAGAGAAAATAAGATGGCTGGGAAGATGCCTAGGTTAGAAAGCTTAAAAGGGCAGGGACCAAGGATAGTGGTTAGCCCCCTCCCTCCTGGACTTCAAAAAACAGCTGAAGACCTGGTTTTCCCACCTTGCCTGGAGTGGGGAAAGGAAGAGCCATTTTTGGGGCTGGTTGGTTCCCTAGTCCTGCTGGGACCAGTTTTATCCCCTTATGGGTTGAATGAGATTTGCTGTTACTTGGATTTCATTACATTTTAAATTGATTAATTATTGGTATTCTTTACAATTTTATGGAATTTTAAATTGTTTTTTATCGTGAACGGCCCAGGGTCCCCCGTCTAGGGGAGATGGGTGGTGATAAAAATACGATAGATAGATAGATAGACAAATAAATAAATAGATACAGCCCTTCATATAATTTATGGCATTTTTATCCCACATTTCTTGCTCAGGTCACCCACATTTTCCTTTCCTGCTCTGGATAGGCTATTCCATGAATAACCCTGTGAAATAAGCTTGCACAGAACAAGTAGCCCATGGTCAACCAGTGTTGGGTGAGAACCTGACTCATGAATTGAACCCTTGTTGAGACAGGTTTCATACATTCAGAGGATAAGTATGTTCTGGGTTATTTTGGAAGCCTAACATCTCCAGCATGCCAGTTTTCCTTCTTCTTTACTACAACTAGGGCCCAGTTGACAAATTTATTTGAAGAAGTCAAAAAGCTGAGATGAGACCACCTTCCCTTTCATGTAAAGTAGAGATTCTGCACTCTGAAATGTAGACACCTAGATCAGTAATGGACCCGGGATCCCCAACTTTCATTTGAAGTACTGCAAATCCATATTCTTGCTTACTTCCCCACCCCAATAAAATTCTTCACACTCAGATCATAATCCAATATGACGGTCAAAATACCCTCAATTCACTGTTCGAAACTCTTACAGTTGGAAACTTCTAATGAAGGAAATTATGACCATCAGCTTCTCTAAGGGGATCAGATAAACTAGTGGAATGGGTTATGTTAAAATCACATCAATTTTCTAACAATCGTTTCTTGTAGGAGAAAACTACAGGAAAATTAGGAGGGAAGAAATAAACCATCTTTCTGGTTCAGAAATTGATGCCTAATTGTCACAAATGGCTGCTTCTCCTCTTTCCTTCCTGTATTAAAATATATTCCCAGCCATTCACACTCCCACTCACTTGCTAGCTTTCAGCCTACAGGGAGGGCTGCACACACAGTTATAACTTCCCCACTTGCATTCTGTAATTCTGAGCTCCAGTTTATCCCTGGATAAGTGTCAAGGAAGCCAATGGTCCCATTGCAAACCTGCCACATCATGAACAACTGAATGTGACGTGCTTCGGTTGCAGGACGTTGCTGTCGACAAAGCAAAATGCTTTCTCTGAGTCAGCCTTCCCAGGCAGACCAGACAGGAAACATGACCAGATGAGCTAATCCTACTTTATTGTAAGGCTACATTGACAGAAGCTTGCAAGTCTGAAAGTACAAATCTCCCATTGTCTCTTTTACAGCCTGATAAGTAAGGAAGGGTCCCTTCTGAGCTTCTTTCTCCACCCATTATGCAGCTGCGGGCTATGCCCTCTCTTATCTGGCTGTTCCCTAGGCAGCATCTCTTTCCTCCATCTCCCAAGGTCATTCCCACATCCCATTACAATCTGAAATGGCTCTTCTCAACTGAAGCTGCTTCCAGGATCTTGGGCAATGGAGGCATTTCCCCTTTTCTCCAACCTCTTTCCCATCCCTCCTAACAGATCCTATCAACTGGGGGTGCCATGGATTAAATTTGGCGCTTTCTACAGAGAACCGGTGTGTTATATTGCTGAACAATTGGCTTCCTCCAACCCCCAAAATTGGCACCCTAATTTGGGTTAGAACTTGAAAGGTGTGGATTGAAGGGGGTCTTTCCCCAAATACTACCTAGGATGTTACTTGGCTAACCAGGGGAGACCTGGTCCAAAGGAAGAAACTAAAAATGGAAGAATTTTGACCAAGCCACTTGCTGTGTCCAACCAGTACACATACATACACATAGACACATCTTCTGAGCCACAAAATAAGTTTTTTTTAGGAAATGAGTCAAAATACATGTCAACCTTGTAAGCTGGATACATTTTGTCCCCTGATCCTCACTTTTGTTGGTCCATTGGTTGATCAGTTGATTAGGAGACAAAGCTACAAATCCTAAGCCAAAAACATCCTAGACAATGACCCTCACCACTACCCCTAAAATGAGGATAAACCACAAGCGATCAAGTTGCCTGCCATAAAGATGTGAAACCAGTTTAACAGCTACGAGTAATGGGAAGGTCTTCAAAGAAAAAAAACGGTGTGCTCACTGCACAGGGCAAGCAAGGGGATCTGTCTGCAGGCTGCAGCAACCTTCTTGCGAGCAAGATGGCTCCTACGCTTCTCAAAGCCAGGTCTTCTGACCCATCACTCAGCTCTGGCAGCTGATGTATTGGCTTAACATCTATCAGCAAGGCCAAACTTTCATCTAATATACTGGCTTGGCCATAAGGAGGACAACTTCCCATCAAAGTCTGCTTTTATTAGCAACGTGGGGCCTGAAAGCGAACGCTGCTTGGCATGAACTCATTTTGTTGAGCCGGGAAGGTCGAGAGAATGAAACTAACTACCTCCATATATATGTCAGGAAGTGAAGTCCATGGGTTCACTGGGTGGACAATTTCTCTACATTTCTCCAGGGGATGGAGAACTTCTCTGACTATTTTTTTGAAGGGTAGGTGTCTCTCTTGCCATGGCTACTGAAGAAGCCCCTGGGAGATGTCCTCTCACATGGCTTTCCCTTGGATTTAATAGAAATATAGCTAACCAGGGAGGCTTCAGAGGGCTGGAGAGAGGAACATAGTCAAGTGAGAACCTGGATGTTCATGCACACTCCCTCCTTGTCCACCTCATCACTAAGTATGTGCAAAAAACCCACACTTCATTCCCCCTTGAAGAATTCTTCCAGCATTCTCTTCTTTGGGGGCAAAAAAACCCCCTTTGAAGATGCATTCTCAAATGGCATGAGACTCGGTATGCGTGTGGGGAAACCCCACAAGATAATTTTTCAGTGCCCTTCTCTAATCAGCCAATGCTGGTGGACGCTATAATAAAGAGGAACATAATTGCAGTCATAAATGGATGCAACGCAGTTAGCTTCAGGCACATTATTCTGGACTCTCCAGCCTCCATTGCTGCATTCCTTTCAAGTTTGCTTTAGGCCCAAGCCAAGAAGAACCCATCCAGCCCCAGGAAAGCAAGTTGTAGACCACCCTGATTATGCTCGACTCCAAAGTTTCAGATCTATGGTTTCAGCCTTTCTTGCGCCTTCCCTCTGCCTGCTCCCTTCTCCATTTCCATTAATGAGATTCTTCTGTCAAGTTGAGAATAAGTGCATTTTGACTCATCACATCACAAGAGGGACAATGAGACTTTTGCTGACAGCCTAAGGTCCAACCCATCTCTTCAAAACATGGAGGCATTCAGATTAGATATAAATAGACAGCAATAGCGTATCGCCTGTCAGGCGAACAGATTTGGATGACATATTTGGGAGACCCTTTACCATAGCAGACACTTTCCTTTTTTACAAGTGGGCGCATTGTCTGGGAAAACAAAATTAATAATCACCCATGGTTCAGGCAGAAGCGGAAGGGAGTTGGTTCACTTTGGTGCTGAGGTCTCATAACCCAGTCAGTGGAAGAGTCCTGAAAGATGTGTTTTCTCACAATCTGCTGGTTCAAGGAGGCCAGAATTTGAGCCTTCAATCCTGAAGAAAATAAGAGGAAACTTTTCATGAGTAGAACTCCCTGGCCTAGTTGATGTGAAGTCACAGGATGAGAGAATTTAACTGGGTCTGGGTGAGGTTAAAGCAGTGTTTCTCAACCTTGGCAACTTCAAGCTGTGTGGACTTCAGCTCCCAGAATTCCCCAGCCAGCCATGCTGGCTGGGGAATTCTGGGAGCTGAAGTCCACACAGCTTGAAGTTGCCAAGGTTGAGAAACACTGCGTTAAAGAGATGATTGGGGAGGTCAAACAAGGTCTTTCTGGAATGAGGCTCCTTGTTTGCATTATTTTAGATGTTCTTCATCACCTTCCATGGGAATGGGATGATCTCTAGAATTCCCTATTTCTTGGAAGAACTCTCTGGATTTTAGTTTCGGGTGGACCTTCACCACCAAAGTGCCTTGTGCCCAAACAAGAAATTGGAATCCCATCTCAGCTCAGACTCTAGTATCAGTGAAGAGAAAAAAGAATTGGAAACAACTTGCCATTATACCCCCATGATCCCACAATTCCCATTTCTGCTGCTGTGGACTAAACAGACCTTGCACCACCAGTCCTCATGATGGTCATATTCCACATAGGTAGTTCAAAACTTCAACATCAGGGAGAGATTTGGAAAAGCAATGTTACAGAAGCACCCCAAACTGTGCATTCTGTGATGGTTCATCCTTGTTGTTTCTAGTAGCATATCTCTCTTGAAAAAGAGACAATCTTTCCTAAACATGGAAGTTGTATTTTCTTAGGGAGAGATGATGGTGTAGATGGAAGTAGCAGGAAGAAGGGAAAAAAATGGGTTTCTGCAGCAGAAAACAAAGGTATATCCCAGAAAGAGCTCCACAAATTAACACTGGCTCCACAAATTATATGCCAGCATTAAGCTTTTCTTCTTCTTTTTTGCCAGCCCAAAGTAATAAACTATAGAGTAGGAAGCACACATTATAATTACTATAACACAGTGATTAAACAGCAATTAGTAGTGGTCCATCTTGCTTTGGATGCAGTGCTCTGAGGAACATACGCTGTTTTCCACCACTTGAAGAAATTTAACATGATTCTCTGCTTCTTTGCACTTGCTGGTTTAATCAGCATCCTGATCCCCCTTCTGCTCTATAGTTTCATTGTTTTTGCATTCTGAAGTCATTCCTTTATGCTTGCTAATTGGTTTCATCTCTTCAATGCTTGTCCAGCAGCTAAAGGGTCCAGTCTACTGGGACAATGTCTTACACCCTCATTGCTGAAAACCTTCATGGGGGAATAAATGCAGAACTAATGGGAGTTGATGACCACAGAGGAAAATGTCAAAGTTTCCCTGATTTCTACCTGACAAGGTAATTGTTATGATTTGCCCTAGAACACTACCAGTTGTCTGACAATACTTAGTGTGATCATGGCATTTCTCAGGTGAGAATCTGTAACAGTCGGTGCAGAGAAATTAAGTTATTATGTTGCAGCAAATACTTGACCAGAATTTTGTGGCATCATAATGACTAGCAGAGTGTCTCCCTGTGGCACCCTCTGTAGGGACAAGAGGCATTGATCATACTGAAGCAATGTGTGATGGGATGTGGGCTTGACTAGAGAATGCCAAGCTATTATAGAAAAGATATCTCAGTCCTGGGAAAGTAGGATGCATGGGAAAGATACTCAAAACAACTCTGCCTTGATTGTATTAGGTATAGTTGAAGTAAATAGAGGTATTGATAGCCTTTCATTATTTTTTCTAAAGCATTAAAGAACATTCCCAGAATTCTAGTGACTCCTGTTTCCTGACCTAGCCTACCTCAAAGGGCTGACATAAGAAGGAATGGTGTGTGAAGTTCCATCAAGTAAGACAGGTAGGATGGAAATAAAATCAAAGCATGCCAGTATGATGGAATAGTGTCTACCAATCCTTGAAGTCATGTGATTCCTGGGAACACATGCAAATTGCCCCCCTTCCCACTGTCCTAGGCAACCATTGAGCGAAAGTGAAACAAGTGACAACTCAGCTGTGGCAGAGAGTAATAGATCTTGAGTAGATGAGTAATGAAAGAGACTGTTTCAAGTGATGAGGCACGCCTGATGATTTGTTTGTGACTTATTACAATCCCCTTTGCAATTTATTTAAACCAAGACAGGAGAGGAAGAGGGGGACAACTTTTCCAAGGGGTTTAATCAGTGAACTTTTCCAATTTCCCTTTGGTTCTTTCAAAAGCCGTTAAGGTAAGATGAAGAGGGCTTTGTCTTCTTTGGTTGGCTCATCCATGTTGACCCTCCAGATGAAGATACAACAGGGGCAGGGTGTGGTGAAACTAGCCTTTTGTTATATGTGATCCATATACATCAAAACCTTGTTATGGTGAATAGGGAGACATCATTCTGTGATTCTCTATTCTTTTCAGAAGAATTAGAGCCCGTGCAGTGCATCAAAAACAAGTGAAGAACATTAAATCTGTGGGAAGACTTGGATGGCAAACTGGAACTGCCTCAGAAAAGTGAAAGGATGGTGATGGGGTTAGAAACTAAATCATACAAGGAAAGACGAAGTGAACTGGGTTTGTTTAGCTTTGAAAGGACAGAAGAAGTTGGAGTATTCTTCAGGTACCTGAAGAGTTACTGTCAGAACAAGATCCAGGCCTATTGTCTATCACAGTGTTTCTCAACCTTGGCAACTTGAAGGTGTGTGGACTTCAACTTCCAGAATTCCCTAGCCAGGATGATGTCCACACATCTTCAGGTTGCCAAGGCTAAGAAACACTGGTCTATCATATGATGGAACAACTTCCTTTGAGCGAGGACAATTGGGCCATGGTCTCTGTTACTTATGGAGTTAATGAGGTCCCTTCATTGAATGAGTTCATGCATTTGGACTCTTGTGCTGAGGATGGGATTGTTGTCTAGATGGCCCCTTCCAGATCTGTGATCCAGTTAGTCTATTTTGTTATGAGACCCCAGTAGGCTGGCTTTGATGTGATGCAGAAGGATAGCCCTTTGTTTTAGAAATGATTCATGATTATTCATGAGTAATAAATGACATTAATTACAGGCACTGTCCTCCTCCTCCTCTCTTCTTTCTCTGCCACCTCCAATTTTCAAGCTTGGAGTAGCAATCCTTTGTGGGTTGAAGGATTGCAACAATGTTTGAACACTGCTAAGTGTTCATGATGAAAAATTAACAGTATTACCCTTGCCCACCCATCATTAAAGGAAATGTATAGCAGGATCATGACATGGGAGACATGTTCTCACTCATGAGTGAGGCACGACAGTGCCTTTCATTGCCTGGGTTCTTTGGGATTGTGACAATGCTCATTACTTCAAAGATAAGGATCTCCGATCCAGCCCTGTTAATCTTGGTAAACCATACCTTCTCTGCTTGCCACGCAGCCATTGAATTTAGCTCTTTAAAAGAAATTAAAATAAAGAAGCATTTAAGGAGTGATGATGGATGGAACTTTGCGGGGAAGCAGAACTAGGAGAATACAAAACATGGCAGCATGAGAGGCTAAGCCATGTGGATATTCTCTCTCTCTCTCTCTCTCTCTCTTTATGCAAATGTTTCCATATTCAGGTGTGGAGTTCTGCCCCGCCGAAGAAAGGTTTCAAACCTTTAATTTCAGTGCTTCTCTGATTTTCCAGCAGGTGCTGTATGTGCGCAAGGGCGTTTTTGTGACTGTAAGAAGAGCTGAACCTTCAAATTTGGTTCAAACATGAAATTGAAGGTGACATTGGGAGACAACCAGTGGGAATAATAAATCTCTCCCCTCCCCTCCCCTCCCCTTCTCTCTCTCTCACACACACATGTACACACACAAGCGCACCCACAGAAGAACTTTAATTTCATTTCCATCCTTCTAGCTCGCCTGAACCTTATTTGGATATTTTGCCTGAGGAATAATATTCATGCTTCCTTTAGATTTCATGTCGGTGTCAAAGATGTATAGAGACCTTCTGAGAAATGCAGGAAGCACTATCAATACCTAGGAGAACTTCAAGAGAAGCTCAACAAAATGTTCTCCAAAAAGGAATCCCCCAAATTTCCTCCAGCACAACTTTAGCTAAATCCCTCTAGGCCTTCTCAGAGAAAACTCTCCAGTTTTACTGAAACTCTCCTGACCTTGATGTTTATCAGAATCAAAATTTCCTTCAGAGATAGATTTAAAACCAGTCTTTCCATGCCAAGTTCCTGCTGATAATAACTTTTGTGAAGCAAATCATTACACAGGCTATCAAACGCGAACAGTTGCATTGGTTTTACCTTTGGTGATATGCGACCCTGAAGGATTGTAGAGGACTATCTCTGTCATGGTTCTTGAGTTAAACCCATGGTAGAATACACTCATGAAAAAGTGCATTTTCTACATGGGGTGAAAAGCAACAGTCCTCTGTGCTGTAAGTATTTAGTAAGCTGGCTAACTATATCCATCCATCCATCCATCCATCCATCTATCCCACCTTTATTATTTTTATAAATAACTCAAGGTGGCGAACATACCTAAAACCCCTTCCTCCTCCTATTTTCCCTATAGGAGGGAAATGTGATGGTATGTGGGAAAGACCTTGGGAGACAGGGCCAAGAGACAGTGCCAAGGGAATGGTCAGATAAGAGTCAGCTTAGCTCGCAGCTGCATAATGGGAAGAGAAAGAGGCTCAGAAGGGAGCCTGCCTATCTCCTCGGGCTGTAAAGGAAATGGCGGGAGATTTGTACTTTCGGACTTGCAGGATTCTGTCAATGTAGCTTTACAATAAAGTAGAATTAGCTCACCTGGCTGTGATTCCTGTCTGGTTTACCCTGCACGGCCGACAATTAGCTTATGAGCAGAATTAGCGAGAAGCTGGGCAATAGATTACAAATAGACAACCCTTGGATTTCAGAACAGGGTGGGAGAAAACTCTTCTTGGAAATCTGGAGAGCTGCTTCCATCAGCCACCATCACGAATCCTGATCCGTATAGCCTACACTCCTGCCCTAGTGTTAAGCTGTCCCTCCCATTTCCGTGCCCATCTTCTGATGGTGCTTAAGCTTCCCCCCTCCCACGACTTAGATAAGGGATCTAAATTCCACCTTTTATCTGGCTATGATCCATTTCTTTTCTTTCACTGAAAGCCAAGGAGCTGGTTCTCTCCCACAGAAGCTGTGGAGGTGGCAAGGGCAGAACAGAGCAGCAACTTGAGTGCTCCCTGAACTTAATCCTTTTCTTTGCTTTGGGTTTAGGAGACATTGTTCCCAGCGTCTGTGCCGAGTGTCTCCAGCTGGCTGACAGCTACACAGGAACACAGCAAGGAGGATGGCTCTCTCTTCATTCAGAGCTGCCAAAGCTTTGTGTTTTGCACCATGGAGCAGAACAGTCCTCCAGGCCCCCAAACAATGAAGGCTCCACTTTAAAGATTGCCAATCAAAACTAGAGGGGAGGTGGGAAATTCATTCTGGTTAGGCTATGTTACATTTGCTTTGCATCCTGAAAAGCCTGTGTTCATCCCTAGTAGGACTTCCTGGAAAGGCCCCTGTCTGAAATCTTGTAGGACTCTGTTGACTGTGCTCAGCTAGAAGACAGAATGGTCTGAGTCCAGAACAAAGGATGTGTCTTGTGTCCTGCAGAAGCCAAAAAGATGTCTATCTCTATGAAAAACAAAAGCAGTATCTCCCTTCAATAGGGGCCTTTGTTCATCATGACACCCTCTTGGTGTGTGGGGCTTAGAGGGTCCATGGGTGATGTTGAATTTCATATTTCCCCATGTTAAAAAGGTAAAGGTTTCCCTTGACATTAAGTCCAGTTGTGTCCGACTCTAGGGGGCGGTGCTCATCTCGGTTTCAAAGCCAAAGAGCTGGCGTTTGTCCGTAGACACTTCTTCTGTGGTCATGTGGCCGGCATGACTACACGGAACGCCGTTACCTGCCTGCCGAAGCGGTACCTATTAATCTACTCACATTCGCATGTTTTCGAACTGCTAGGTTGGCAGGAGCTGGGACTAGCAACGGGAGCTCACCCATCACGCGGATTCGAACCTCCGACCTTCCGATTGGCAGGCTCAGCAGCTCAGCGGTTTAACCCACAGTGCCACTGCGTCCCTGCTTCCCATGTTAGGTCTTCTTAAAAGACCCCCAAAGCATCTTCCATTCATATGCTTACTGGGGCATGGAGCAGAAAACTTGGGAAATATTTCAGCTGAGCCCTTGAATTTTGCCAGAGTTTTTACATTAATGATCCCTTGAGTCTAATTTCTGGGGAAGGTAAAGGTAAAGGTTTCCCTTGACGTAAAGTCCAGTCGAGTCCGACTCTAGGGGGCGGTGCTCATCTCCGTTTCAAAGCCTTGGAGCCGGCGTTGTCCATAGGACACTTCCGGGTCATGTGGCCAGCATGACTCACGGAACGCCGTTACCTTCCCGCCGAAGCGGTACCAATTAATCTACTCACATTTGCATGTTTTCGAACTGCTTGGTGTGCAGAAGCTGGGACGAGCAACGGGAGCTCACCCCGCCGCGCGGTTTCGAACCGCCGACAATAGATAGATGTCTGATGGACACTATGATGATGTCAAAAAGATCTCATAATATACACCACATCACTTCCTCCCCTTTGACCCTCTGCACTTTAATGGAGGTCTTCCATGATCTAGTAGATCCAAGAAAGTTTGGGCTACAACTGAACCACTTCCATAAATTATGGGGTCCCTTTCATTTTCTTCTATATTCTTTAAAAGTCATTTCCATACTATTTGTAAAACCATGTAGGTGGTGTTAGCTAAGGTCTTCTTAGGAAACAAAAATGGAGTCCATGTCCATCTATCTTCGAATTCAAGAAGTATACCTATTATTAACAAGGAAACAACGATGTGATGTTTGATTGCAGCCGATTTTCAGTGGAGGCTACCATTCTTGTTACAATTCGTTGTGCATCTGAAATTGTCCTTTCTTCTCAGGGTTCAAGGAAACACATGGAATCCTAAAGATGCAACAACTCTGAAAATAAGTAGAGACTAATTAGTAAAAGAAAAAGAAAAGGCTAATATAATTTGCTCCACAATTTGCACACCCTTTGTGTAACTATGTTATTTCTATATATTCATATCTTAGTTAGGATGATCTTCAAAGGTTCTTCTCTGGATGTCTTCTCACACTGAAGTATTCTTGGGAAAAGGATTTTCCAGTAGTGCCCCATGCAGAACTAGAATACTCTCCCCAAAATGGCACTCCTGGTTTATATATTATTGGGTTTTCTTCCTCCTCTAGGTGAAGGCATTATTATTATTCTCTCAATTCTGTTAATGCTAACCTTTTGCTGTGCTTCAGGGGAGACTTTTAATTAACCTTATTTCCCCTTTTTAATTTCTGCTGTCTAGAGTCTGTTGCAATTGTCCAGTTTACTGCATGCTTTTAAAATGCTGTTTTTAGGATTTATTTTACCTTGATGCTGTTATCTTAATCTTTCTCAAGAACCCCTTTTACAACCAGCACTGTGCTTTAAGGGCAGCGTGTATGTTCTTTAAAAAGCAAGTCATACATATTGGTTCATTAAAAATACTGGCTTTTTAAAAGCACTCGTTTCTTTTGCAGGAATGAAAGGAGCTGAAGGCTGTGGCATGGGGGGAAATTTCTTCCATGCTTGGTGTCCTCGTTCGATATAATTCTCAAGGAAGGCAGGCAGGCAGCACTTAACTGAACCCAACACTAGCGCAATTGCAATCACGATCATCTACGGGTGATAAAAAAATAACCCCAAGGGAATATTTTATAAGGGTGACAGTGGGAGGTAATTTCCCCACAGCTGGCCTGAGATAAAAGCCAATGATGAAGATGATACATTCTCCAAAGTTTTCAAGTATGAACAAAGTTGCCATAAATCACCAGACGAGTTTCAGCGTTTGGCTCTATGGCGGCTTTATGGCTTCGATTTAGTTACTGTTGCGGCCTCAACTTCCCCAAAGGAAGACAAAGAAACTATCCTCAATACATGAACAAACAAATGAACAAGCCATCATTGTGCTTCTCTTTGGATCCAACAGGCTTTAGGGAAGGGACTAGCGTATCTTCAGCCTAATGGTTTGGTCAGACATAATCACATGGTTCCAGGAACACTGTGAAAGCTTTTGTCATGTTTTATAGTTTGCTGCCTCTTTCCCTGCATACTTTGGATTCTAGGAACTCTGAATATGAACTATTTATATCAGTTGAGGGATGAATTCCTTTGATTTCAAGGGCAAGAGGACATCTCTATCCTAAAATGTCTTGCTGTCTTGTCTTAGAACCCTGTGTTCAGATGTCTGAAATTCCCTTCTGGAGTATAATGTAAATTGGTGTGGGCTACAGGTGGGAATGTCCTCCTGGGTAGTTGGAGAGTGAGGCCCATGAGCCTAAAGAGATGGAAGTGTAATTCCTTTGTAAATTGGGACTAAGACTTCACAGTCTCCTGGGGCTCTCAATCCTTAGAAGCATCCACTTCAGTTGCTATTTCAGAGAAGAATATCTAGGAAGCCTTCTATGATTTCTACCTTTGCAGTTCTTGGAACTCTACCTCAAAGGTTGGTGTGAAAACTCAAGGTACCAAAGCAACTGGGGACTGAAGAAAAGGGACCAATAAGATCTTGCCAAGCCCTGTAAAGCATTGACTTCTCATTCAGAGCACCTACTACCCAGGTTGCCTTCTTTTCTTGCTGATGGCCTTCTCTGCCTGCTTGATGGAGCAGGCCACCATGAAAATAATGGTGGTTCCTGGACAAATGGTAGAAGTAAAGTGCAAACTTCGTGCACCCCAAAATGAAAATTGGTAGAGGGCAAAAAACGCTCTGTTCTTTATTGGATTAATCTGGGAATTAAAGCTCAGGCCGTAATGTTTTGTTTTGCCATTGCTGGAATGAAAAGATATGCCAAGGGAACCCTCCACAGATAGACTGTTCTTTCATCCAAGAATGCCAGAAGGGTTTGCTACTCTAAGGCAGAGAATTAATATCCTACATATATAGGAAAAGAAATGGGAGCTCAGATATGAACTGGAGACATTTTGGCCTCAGAACAATAACTTCCCTGGTTGAGTTAAATGCATTTTGACTCAGCCAATGCTGAGTTTCTATCGACAGCAGATAATCTCATCCTGCATTACAGAATGATTACAGGTGTGGATGCTGAGCTGGGACCACAGCCATTTTAGAAGGTGGGCTTATATAATTGCCACACTGTTGGCTGTTTACTGACTTTTAATTTTTTTTTTTAGAATAATCTAAAGCCATAACAAGTTCTCCCAGTTGGAATCAAGATGGTTTCAATTTTACTTGAGCTGACAGTAACACATTGACAACATGGCTGGGAAGCAAATTAACTCTGACAGCAGTGTGAGATGAGAAAGGGTGGCAAAATTTGTTCTATCCCCTTTACATATAGAAGGAGAATCTCATTTTGAAGGCCCACCCAGACTGAAACTGCCAGCACGGTGAAGACCGGCTGACGTAGCGTAGTGGGAAATCCACTGCCCCACTGTCCCAATCTTGGTGGCGAGTTTGCCTAACATTTTCGGGTGAGGATTACACCTCGTCACATGTAATGTGCTCCCTCTATTAGATTTCACATAGTTTAAAAAATTTAAACCCTCAGCTCTCTTCTGGAAAAGTAAAAATCTTGGCCCTATACTATTTGTATTATTGTCCCATCACTGGCAGCTGTTGAAAAAGTTTTGATCCCACAATGGACCTTCCTCCCTCCCCTCCCTTTCCTCCTCCTCCTCCTCCCTCTCTCCCCTCCCTTTCCTCCCTTTCCTCCTCCTCCTCCCTCCCTCCCCTCCCTTTCCTCCTCCTCCTCCCTCCCTTCCCTCCCCCTTTCTCTCTCTCTCGCTTTCTTTCTTTCTTTCTTTCTTTCTTTCTTTCTTTCTTTCTTTCTTTCTTTCTTTCTTTCTTTCTTTTCCATCACAAAGATATACATTTATTTCTTCATTAGAAAGTCTTAAAGGAAAAATATAATTGCATTATTATTACTATTATTTGAAAACAAATAATGTTATTTTGGTCAGTTACCCTTTCCTTTCTTAGCTAACCTACCTCACACTTGTTGTAGAAAAGTAGGTCTTTTCCATGATGGTTGTCCCCGCTTTCTCAGAGACGTCGTCAGTTCACCATGCCTCCCCTGGAAGTCCCAATGGTCCTCCATTTCTGACTTGGTCTGATCTGCATTGACCCTGCAGATGTGTTTGCACTGTGTGAAGATGGATTATTTGTGTGGGTGTATAGTAGACAAACAAAACTTCAACTGAACTTGGTGATTCCTTCCCTCTAACATGCTTGCTCTGATGTTCGTAGAGCAATGACCACCGTATTTTTTGGCTTTGTCCACTCTAATGAAGTTCAACATGAAGGCACACTACCAGCTCCTTGGTGTCACTGCTGAACTTCACCCTTGGATTTATGGAAGAGGTTTTGCCCTGAAATATGCCCACTGGGTTCCCATTTGTACTCAAGGTTTATACTTCTGTTGAGGAGCTTCTCCATCAGTCTCTTTCCATAAATTGTGAGAAACAATGTGTTAAGGGTGCTCTCAAAAAGTTTTGCTGGGAGGTCTCAGTAAATAAGCACATTCATGCATTGGAGTAAAGCAGGGCAGCAAGCTTTCTCTTTCTCTAGGATTCACGAGCATCTGTTCTTAATATTGAGAATGACCATCCCCTTTCTTATATTTGCCACCCGGAGTCATTTAAAAAATAGTCATCGGATGATGAGAGAAGGAAGTTACATACCGTTTTTTGGGGGGGGGAAAGCCAAACTCTCATTTTTCATATTAAATGAAAACTCAATCGTTTTAATTGGATTTTTTATTATTATTTTGAAAAGTCTCCTTTTTCTTATTGAACACTTCCTTTTCTATTTGCTTTTGCAGGAATTCCAGCCCCTGCAGCATTTTCTGCAGGTGGAGCTAAAATTGTAATGTAATGGCAAGCAATGTCTTCCTTATATTTGCTCTTGATCAGAACCTTGCAGTTCTCATAATTGCCTACCCCTCCTTCCCCTTGTTTTTCCTCCTTCCACCCTGGGGGAATCTTAACTCCTGAGAGCATCATTTTATCTGTCAGAAGGAGTTTTCATCTAGTGCAGCAAAAATTGAATTTTTTAAATGCTCTTTTCCCATTCAGCTAAGGAGGAGGGAGAAGAGACAGTAGTTGGTCTTATCTGCAAGAGGTGAAGAGGGTGGACATTGTCATTCCATGGTTTGGTCCCTAGGTGGCAGTGGACTTAGTTCAGTCTAGGCATATCCTGTTGTGAGAAGATAAGGTTCCCCAGTTGCTTCCTTACTTATTGACTGGGTGAACTTTCCATGACATGATTTCAAAATTCAACTATCTGATGAATTACTTACCCCAATATTTATAGGAATGGGTAAATTCTGACTCGTTATTCCTCTCTGGCCTGGGTGGCTCCCTCATCTGACTTATAAAGGAGTTCTAGAAGATGTACAAAGCCTTAGGCCTTTATTCTTCTCCATCAAAGATTAAGGGAGAGAACTTGATTGTCAGAAAGGCCAATGTGGATGATCTGGAAGCAACAGTCAATACTATTGTGCAGGTGTCAGACCACAGTATTTCTGTTTTCCCTAATATTTAATAGAATTTACTAACTGAAGGTAGCGCAGTTTATTGTTTTAAAAAGGGTTTATTTGGCCTTTTCTTTAATTGGATTTAGGGTGTATATAACGCTCTGAAGTCTTGAGTTGTCCATCGTCCATCCATCAATGCAGGTTTCTTCCAAGAAATGACATCATTCCCTGCTCCAAAAGTTTTCCTTCAGCAGCAAAGATTTGAGGAGGAAAGAGCAGTGCAAAGGATTTTAATCCATTATGATCTGGGTGAGGTTTCCAAACCATCTGCTGTTGGCGAGGGAGCCAACATGTGTGGTGATGAGAGAGAAATCTGGCAAAGTTTGACGCTCAAGAGGCAACTTGCCTGGGGCAGATGAAAGGACAATATTGTAGCCTCCAGGAGAACCTACAAAGCCATTTAACAGTGGAAATGGCCAGAGCTGGATTCTGCTTGTTCTTATTTTGTTCAGATGTACAAAACGTTTTTTCAATCCAACCACCACGTCTCCTTGGGCCTAGGCCCACAAGCAAAAGAAAACAGGGTTCTTTCTTGAGCATTCAAAAGAGACTTTGGCTGGCACAATAATGTTAGAAGAAGCTCAAAAGCTTGCTTTTTCCTTTCTCTCTGTGAAGATTCTTGTCTGGCCACTATTGATAATTGAGGTCCTGGCATGGCACCATTCAAGCCGTTTGGACATCTCCATCCCTTGTTCTCTCCCTCTCCCCCCAGATCCCTTTGATGGCTTGTAGAGAGCAACATTCCTTTTCGCTTACACTTTACGCGAGTCTTGTAAAAGCACAAGTGGATTCTGGGTAATGTTTAGCCACACGTTAACTTTGCATCTTTAGGAAGAGAGATGGGTGCTTATGATAAGAGTCTGCTCATCTTATTGGGGTTGCACAGGGTTTTTTTTTAATATTATTACTATTATAGGAAAATAGTGGAGGGGGGTGTCTGGGAATGTTTCAGAAAAATAGCAGCAATAGCAGATAGCAGCATTACCAAGATTTATGGAGGGTGAAAAGTTGAATGTTCAAAGCATCTAGATGTCATGTCATAAAAAAAGGAAGAAGAGCTGAGTCTTCCAAAATTGCTAGTTTCTACCACCTACTCACTACCACCAACTTCAAAAATTAAATTACATTAGATTAAATTAAATTAACACAAGACAAAAGCAAACCAAAAAATAAAATAATAAAATAAAATAAAATAAGCAGATGATACCACTTTGATGGCTGAAAGTGAAGAGGAACTGAGGAGCCTTATGATGAAGGTGAAAGAAGAAAGTGCAAAAGCTGGCTTGCAGCTAAACCTCAAAAAAACCAAGATTATGGCAACCAGCTTGACTGATAACTGGCAAACAGAGGGAGAAAATGTAGAAGCAGTGAAAGACTTTGTATTTCTAGGTGCGAAGATTACTGCAGGTGCTGACTGCAGTCAGGAAATCAAAAGATGCTTAATCCTTGGGAGAAGAGCAATGACAAATCTCGATAAAATAGTTAAGAGCAGAGACATCACACTGACAACAAAGGTCCGCATCGTTAAAGCAATGGTGTTCCCCGTGGTAACATATGGCTGCGAGAGCTGGACCATAAGGAAGGCTGAGAGAAGGAAGATCGATGCTTTTGAACTGTGGTGTTGGACGAATATTCTGAGAGTGCCTTGGACTGCAAGAAGATCAAACCAGTCCATCCTCCAGGAAATAAAGCCAGACTGCTCACTTGAGGGAATGACATTAAAGGCAAAACTGAAATACTTTGGCCACATAATGAGAAGACAGGACACCCTGGAGAAGATGTTGATGCTGGGGAGAGTGGAGGGCAAAAGGAAGAGGGGCCGACCAAGGGCAAGGTGGATGGATGATATTCTAGAGGTGACGGACTTGTCCCTGGGGGAGCTGGGGGTGTTGACGGCTGACAGGAAGCTCTGGCGTGGGCTGGTCCATGAAGTCACGAAGAGTTGGAAGCGACTGAACGAATAAACAACAAACAACAAAAATAAAATAAAATAGGAGGATATTTGGTATAGCTGTAGACACCCATGTGTTTGGTGAGCAAATTCTGAATGCAGCAGAGCTCTTTGACAATTAAGACCACGCTTCTGTCAAATGCTGCATGAGAAGACTTTTGACGCATCAGCTGAAGATGGACATCCCTTTTCATTAACTTGGAATGGGAGATTTCAGTAGCCACATGCAGGCTGAAGCTTGGTGTTCAAACCCTACGTGAGCGGCCCCAAACAGAATACAGCAGCAAAGGACATAAGGAGCAAATGCAACCCGAACATCAACAGGGGAGAAAGCCTTGGACTTTACATGGAGACCTGGAGTAACTGGCATGTACTACAGGCAAAGCAAATGACATGGTGTGGGCTCAGCTCATGGACAAATTCTTGGAGGTTCTTCTTCCTATCTTTTGGAGCTCCATGTTATGGATAAGGGGCCTTCTGAAAATTTGATGGAGGGAGGGGGAGGGGAACCTTGCTCTCCCTTTGTGGAACATTTGGCCAGTAGTTTTCTGGCTGCCCACTGAGATGTGTTTACAGAGGAAGATTTGGTCCTCAATGTCTCATGATGTCCAGCAACAGGCTAGGCTCCAGCTGAGATGTACGGCTGTAGTGTGTCTCACAAGACCTCTTCCTCTTTCTCCCTGGGCTTGTCTTTGCCATCGGATCAGGGAATTTCCATGTCTGTTCTTAAGCCTCATCTTTGTTTCCCAGAATGCCCAGCAGGACCCACTGGCCAGTACCTTCAACAGCATCCTCAGCAAATAAAAATGGCAGTGTCTACAGCCTCAGCCTGTTTGGAAAAGTGTTCACCTGCCCAGAAGAAGAACAACAACAAGAACATGTCCCCCCAGATTAGGCTGGCTTGTTCAAAGTTAAAGGGGTGGTGGGAAGCACTTTGTGATCAGGAAGGCCCATCATGCCTATCCTTGTAGGCCCAGGCCAACCTTCCCAAGGCAGCCATCTTTCGTGAGCCCCCTCCCCCATGACACCCTCACTCCTGCTGTAGACTTTTACCCTTGCACTAAACTGGCAGGGAAAGACCCCCGCCCCTCCCCCAAATTCCACTGTTCTTAAGATGTATTCTGACATTTACAATTCAGGCTGGGTGAAATTTGTCAGGAGAGAGATGTCATTTGGGGAAATGTCAAACCCTCCTTCCCTGGGTAGATGGAAAGTTAACGACCTAGCCAAAAAGAAAAGAAAAGAAGAAGAACAATCCATTCTAAAGAGGATAGGAAAAGACTACGATATGCAAATACCTTAACTAGGCATTCAACTGCATAATCAAATGGTTTCTTTCTCCCCCTCTCTTTTCCCAGAGCCCTTTCAATGGACCTTTTGAAGTCTTCCACCGAATTCAAAATTTCCCACATTGTAGTTCAGGGCTGCAAAAGTGGTGGGCCAGGCATCTGCAGAAAGCCCACCAGTGTGGCCCTAGATCTGGTGAACGTTGGGGAGTCCTGTGTTGGTTCCTCCCACAGGAGCCAATTTCTTCCTTGGCAGGGTCCCATCATTTGAGCGATGCCAACGATACAGGATTGAGCATGGCTTTGCTTTATTGCAATCAACAGCAGCTGAAGCACCTGTTTCCATTTTAAGGCAATTAATATCATGATGTCCAGTTAAAGTAGCTGGCAATCCATAAGGCTCAAGTAGATGAGAAAATGTCTAACAGGATGCAAGGGCCGTTGATAAGCTGGACCTCTCTTTGCACAATACCATCAAATATGTCCTTCCTAATGACGAATTAATCGAAGCGCCCTTTAATGCACCAGTTTTGGTTAAAAAGAGGCAGAGCGCTGCTCAAGATTTGCCAGCTAGATGCTCCTTGGAGTGACTCCAGAGACGTTTTAGCAGAAGAAGCTCAGTGGGCTGAAAATGGAAACTTGGTGTGGATGATGTCAGAGAGCTGGTTGGAGATTATGGATTGCCAACACAACACAACACAGCACAGCACAATACAATACAACATAACACAACACAACATGAGGGTTTGCAATGGTTATATTTGTGCTTTGTTTTAAGCTGGGATGAAGGGATCGCCTGGATCGATGCAAAGCCATGGTTTTATGCATCTTGGCTTGTGGAGCAAGCCAGAATCAGAATCAAAGTAATAATTTGGCTAATTCCAGTTTGTTTATCCTCCCTCAAAAAGTTTCCCTTGTCTTGTATCTTTCTGAACCTTTGAAGATTTTGGCAAGGCATAAAAACAACAGGAAGATACTAGGAAACGTACTTTGGGTCTCCACACTGCAATCTGGAACCCAATGTTTCAGATGCTAAAGCAAACCATGTGCCTTCAAATCAGACAGTGACATGAACTTAGTTGTTGGTTTGTACCATATGATGGGAATACAGCTCAAGAGAGGAGTTAGGATACTGAGGGAAGCATTAGCTGTCTCATCATTTGGCCTGCTTGCGGAAGAGGGGTGAATAAAATGGAGTTATGATTGGCAACTAGCTTAACAAAGTTGTTGGATGGTGTCTTGATCTCTCAGATATTTTTTTAACCTAGCTGGAAGGAACAACAACAGGTAGTCCTCGCTTAATGACCACAACTGGGACTGGAATTTCAGTTGCCAAGCTAGGTGGCCGTTAAGCAAATCTGACCCAATTTTACCACCTTTTTTGCGGCAGTCATTAAGCAAACCACATGGCTGTTAAGCAAATCATACTGTTCCCCATTGATTTTGCTTGCCAGAAGCCAGCTGGGAAGGTTGAAAATGGTGTTCATGTGACCACTGGACGCTGCAATGGTCATAAATGCAAACTGGTTGCCAAGCGCCCGAATTGTGCTCAGGTGACCATGGGGATGCTGCAAGGGTCATAAGTGTGAGGTCTGGTTGTAAGTTGGTTTTTCAGCACCAGCATAAGTCCAAACTGTCACTAAACAAATGGTTGTTAAGTGAGGACTTCCTGTATTGATGGATGTGGTTCTGGATGGGGAAGAACCAAATAGCCGCTGTTCCCAAATAAACCAATGTGGGCTCACTCTTCTTTTTGAAGCAACCCAATGAAATCCATCAGCTTGCAGTTCTCGGTCAATGCCCAGGAGACGAGGCAAGCTGTCATTTGTTTTGGATCTACACTTGGTCATTTTATGGATGGCTTCCCTGGAAACACCATTTTTGACATTCAATATATTAAAGGCATTTCTCTTGTCTGATGGCCACTGTTCCTGAAAACTGGGGGGACAAACACATTGCTTCCATAAAAGGCTGGAGCTTTGCTGACAGCACAGCTCTGAGCCAGAGATGTAGAAACAAGGAAAATTGCTGAAGTGGCAAAAAAAAAAATATATATTTTTTGCAGCTTTGCTCCGTTTAGAAAGGATGCAAGGACTGGGGAGCCCAGAGGAATCTGCAAAACTTAGGGGAAACTTTGCAGCTCTTGTGAACATCCTCCTGAATGCTGCTTTATTTGCCCACCTGGGGGAAGGAGAAGAACGTCCTCCATTTGCTGTGCTGCTGTGCAGGGATGAAAGCAAAAGATGTGGGGACGATTCAAACTGATTGGTGTGTACACAGATTGGTTGTGGTCCCGCAAGCTTTTGGAACAACTTTGGTGCTGCATGGGTGCAACAGACCAAGTCTGTTTAGTTTATTCTTTTTTTAAAAGAATTCTTTGCGTATGTGTTAGCATATTATGCAGGGAGGATCCAAGATGGTGGCCAACTAGCAGCTCCTGAGATGACTTCCTGACTTGTGACCAGCTTCGCGCCCTTTGGCCCACTCCCTCTGGCCCAAACAAGCCATCTAAGAGCAAAAGAAGAAAAATAGACCCCATAAAACAGAGAAACTATGAGGACTGACTCCTGTCTCCTCACCCCAGAGACAACATGAACCGTGAGCAATAGATTTATGGTATATGCTGCAAACCTCAGACATTTGGTAGGTTCACGATTGGATGTATTGTTTAATCCCATTCTGTCAAAATGAGGATGACATTTTCAGGCTAAATGTGGGGGAGAGGAATCTATTTCATCTTTGATTTTTTTAAAAAATGGGCTCTCTCCTAGAAAACACATAGCTTGTGTTCCCAAGATGTGCTCCAACATAACCAAGGTTTATGGATCTGACCCAATTTTTCTGAGTTTGCTTGATGTACTTGGGCATCATCTAACCACCCACTCAGTGCATTCCACAAAAATGTAGCCAACTTATGTTTTAATGAGTTGTGTGGATACAGCTCCCCTTTCTATCTCCAAGGCATTGCTTTTCATTGCTGTTATTCACCTGTATCTACCCAGAGCGTGACCTGGGGCAGAGTTCAACATCCTTAACCCAGTGGATCTTCTGAAATGCAGGCTGAAGTTTTCCCCAGCATTACCTGAACTGAACTGAGAACCTTTTGTATGCAAAACAGGGGCTCTCCCCCTGAAAAAAAAAATAGAAATAAAAGAGAGGGAAAGACACAATGATGAATGCTTGGCCACTTTGGCTCAGGGAATGCGAGGTAATAATACACAGCTTGAATACCTGGGAAGAATTTTGAGTGAAACAAAGATTGGCACATCCCTTGCAGAATGCAAAACAGAGTGTCATGCAGAAATTCTTATCTTTCCCCCTCACTACTGATTCTCACTAAACTTTAAGAAAACGGATTGGCCTTCAATATTTCCTTCAAAGAGGAGACAATTGGGTGAAACACTTTTGGTTGGAGTAGGGTGCACCTGCATTTAGTAAGTGGCCAAGGGTTCAAAGTATGAACATGGAACTATTCACTGTACAGTCTTCCTGCCATGCTCTGAGGTCTCCCTGGCTTCTCATTCTTCTACTGAACCCCAAGTCAAGATAACCCATGAGAGAACCACTCCCATGGAGCTTTTTGAGAAGCATGGGCGACTAGAGAGGCTGCAGAGAAGCAGAAAGACGACAGTTGAGAACAGCACCATCAGCTGTAGCACCATCACCTACTTTTCATATGGTACAAATTCCCCCCAAAATAAGGAAGAGACACCATGAAAAATCCAAAGGCAACCCTCAAGCATTCCAAAAGAACGTGGAAATCAGAAGCCTGTTGTAGTGGAAAGAGGGAATGGCCTTGAGGGACAGAAGGAACAGTCAGCCAGATAAAAGAAACCTGAGTCCAGGGCAGAAATATAATATGAGAAAGTGTCTCAGACATGACTCTCCCTAGTTCTCATGAAGATGAAGGGAGAGAGGGAGGAAGGGCATCCAAGCTTGCAATAAAAGTAATATGGGCCTTTATGATTGCAGTTTCCTAGTCTGGTCTACCCTGAAGGGCTGACATCTGCTTCCCAAAGGAAGAGAACATCCATGAAATGACGAAGCAGACAATGGCACAGCTACAATAGACTCAACCACTTTTGTCTGGCATCTTCTCATGCCTGTGCAGGTCATCAGAGGATACAATAAGAGAAAGCATTTTGAATTTCCATTTTTTTTTTCCCAAGGAGGGGATCCGTCCTCATACTGTCCTGTGCCATAAATCCCTCTGCTCCCTGCTATATTGGCCTCTTCAAGAGCCCAAATTGCTTCATTTCACCGCTGAACGTAGGCCAGGAAAAAGGAAGATGATTAATTGGACATTTTTAAAAGTGTCAGCTTATCTGCCATTTGCTGTTTGTGAACATCTTTGATGCAAGCCGACAGTTTCCTATTTCCCCCATCTCCGTCACTCCCATCAGAGCTGCCAGCCCACCAGGATGTATAATCAGAGAGAAAAATAAGTGAAGTGTCCCTTCATCCCGAATCCATCATCCTTCTTGCTGAAAGGAGGAGGGGCAGCAATGGCTGGAGATGAAAAATCACTGATGGCACACTCAAGTAAGTTAATAATAATAACAGTAATGTAAGCCTGGGGCTGAATCAGGGAAACCATGCTTGGCTTGGACAGAGTTTCTTCTGCTGCTCCGAATTTCAGTGACACTGGAGTCCTTTGCAGAATGAGAGTGAGATCCTCAAAGGTGACCCCAATCCTAATCCCAGAAAGAAAGTTTAGAAAGATAAAGATGTCCAGGCACAAATACAAATACACGGGACATTCTCTTATTCTAAGAGGCTTTTGTCAGCTCTTCATAAGGTGGTCCAAACAAGAAGCACAAACCATGAGTACTAACACTACCTTTATTGTAGGTTTATATTAACAGAATCTTGCATTTCTCCCTTTCTTTACTTTTACTTTCCAGAGAACTAGGGAATATCCCCTCTGAGATGCTCCCCACACCCCTTTCCTTCTGAGGACTCAGCTGCCTCTTATCTGACCGTCTCTTCCTCCTGTCTCCCAGGGTCATTCTCACATCCCATTATACTTTTAGACTTCCCAGCCTTACCTACAGATCTGGAATTCCTTAAGGGAACCCCTCCAAGTAGTAATCAGGCCTGACCCTGCTTAGCTTCTAACACAAAGGGAGCCTACTATGTAATGGAGACATACATGCACAAAACAGAGAACCAAACTCGCCTTTTCAAAAATGAGTACCAAGATTCTAGACCTTGGGAAAGTTGCCACTGCAATGTTTCACCTAAAGCAAAATGCTTTAGATAATTTGAGGGTAATCTGGTTGGTAGAAACTTTAAAGAAAAATGAAGGCACTGATTGAAAAGATCTACAGTTTTGTGTAGGTCGGAAGACTCAGTTATGCATTTTTAGGTAGTCCTTGGATCATATATATTTCTTCAGTTTTAAAACTATTATCTGATAATGTTTAAGGGATGTTCAAGGGGTTTAAGTAAGAATAGTGGCTTTATTTCAGATAGCCTTCAACCTCAGTGTTGTTCTGGAGAACTTAAACACGCGTGGACAGATTTGCTTTCAAGCTCAAATTCATGGTAATTCTGGAAACATTTATGATCTCACGTCTAAGACCGATGCCATGCCTTGAATTGTAAAATGTTTAACAGGTTGAAGAATAGCAAAATATATTTCCATCAGTTCTTGGGGGGTATTCTCCTGAAGGGCTTCAAAAACAAGTGGGTGGATGATGAAGTTAGCATTTAGTTCTGTCTGACATACAGACCCAACAAGTCACTTGTGAGTCTCCCCAGAATCTTTCCCTGAAGAAGAATAGCATGAATTACCTTTAAAAAAGAACCTCATTATAATTTTCCATTATGAAGTGAGCCAAGTAGATTTGATGAACAATTGAATCCAGAAATATAAATGTCCTAGTAGACAGAGCAGGCTATTCTCATTTTCAGAGGCTGTGTAAACATATGATAATTTGATTTCCTTTGCCGTATGGGAGTTAAGCCATCTGGATTATTATTATTATTTTCCTGGAAGAGCTTCCTAAGATTGGTCCTTAAAAAGTACAGCCAGGAGAAAACTGGACAGGACTTTCTTTTTGTAATATTGGCAGGTTCAACCAAACATGGAATCCATCTATAATGTTGCTATGTTACCTTGATGGATGTTGCTGTGTTACCTTGCCTGTTGAAATGAAACTTTGTACTAGATTCTTTAGCTCTAAAGAAGGATGTGAGGGATAAAGTAAGCAGTCTGGGGACATCTGTGGAACACCAGGTAGTGCTAAGGTGAGCAACAGGGTGCCCACTCTTGGGATTTTTCAATCTTCTTGCACCACCAACTTGAATTTTTCAATATTTTCTCAACTGGAAAAAAGAAAAAGAAAGGAAGCTGAGATTTAGCAGTGCTAAGTATCAGCCAGGGCTGCACCCAATCCCCCCAAATCTTGTGGGGAGAGTAGGTTGCCCTCCCTTGATCTAAACCATCTTTCTCCAACCTGATCATATGGATTAGGTTACAAGCTCCTTTACTCCAGCCAAAGTAGCTATTTGCTGCTAGCCATGATGGCTTGGATTCATGGGCCAGTAGCTTTGGGAAGACTGATCTAAATTATCCTCTGTTTCATTTAAGGATACCTTTTCCATGAAGCACTCCCAGGACCCATTTCCAAGGGGCAAACCTAAACTGGAATTTGTTAATCAAGTTTCTCCCAAGGAACGTTTCTGTGTTAACACTGTTTTAGATGACATAAGACCTGTCTGTCTGTCTGTCTGTCTGAATTAATTTTTCAGCACTGAACTGTAAAGGAGAGAGTAAGGGAGGTCCAATATCTACTCCCGCCTTTGACAAAAGGAAGTCTTGTCACCACATGCGTACATCAAAATTACTCCTGAATTATAGGTGATTTGTGAGAAAGCAATACCCAAAAGTATCTGCTGGGCCCGTGTCCAAAAGTTGAAATGAATTTATGACAAACCTGCTATTGACCCATTACTTATAAAGTCTGTTAAATTCATCTTAGACCAAGGCTTTCTAGGGGGAGTTGATTGATGATCCAAACTCATATAAATTGAATGAAATAGATTAAGCCTCCTTTTGAAATATTGTTAGCCATTAAAATGGGTGCATTTTAGTCTGCTTAAAACATGAAATACCACTTCAGTAGTTACTCCAGTCTCATACCTAATTGTATGCCTTCTAATGGAGCTGGATTATTCTGAATTGGCAAGAGAAAAGATGAAGTTGCAGATATATTATTTCTTGGCTGTTAAGTGAGCTACAGTTATAATATTGAAAGTAGTTAAAAAAACCTAGAACAATAATAATTCCTTAAAACAAAAGGCAGGCCAAGATATTTCCCCAAATATATAGTGTGTTGTCAGAGATGGCTTTGGATCAGCTGGAATTTAGTTTTGTTGATTTGTGTATGCGTAGTTCTTATGTGAGATTTAGAAGGGAATTCAGAGGTGCAAGCAAGGGGAACGGAGTGCAACTCGGTGGCAGAACGTGGAATTTGTACATAGAAGCTCCTGGTTCCAATTCTGGCAGTCTCTAGTGAGAAAAGAATAAAGTAGGCCATCAGGCGGAGCAAATATTCAGTTTGGATATTTGATTCAAAAGCCTTTAGATAGGATCTCTGGAACAACTCAACGTTCTGATTTGAATTGGAAAGTGGGTCCGAATGATCAACACCCCATGTCTACAGATCAGCTTGGATGATTTCAGATGCTTCTGTGCCTGTGCAGAAATTGGGATTTCCAAACAGATCCAGAAACCGGAATCAAATTAAACCAATTGGACAGTTTGAGTTGAATGCTTGAATCATATCCGAGGGTTTCTCCAAACCATCTGATCTAGATTTTTCAGGACTTGTGCACACCTATGAAGCCACTGTGATACAGAAGACTTCAGTTTTAAAACAGGAATGGGCAATACTTTCATCTGTCTGGCAGCTAGCCACTTTTTAAATCAGAATTTTCGGTGGCTGCCAGCAGTTTTCCAGTGGCAAATAATGTAAACTCTTCAATGCTTGGTTGTTTACGAAGCCATAGATGTGTTGTGCCTTTTAGAAGCTTAGCGTGCCTATGCAAGTTCTTTTTTACTTACAACCCCATGGAGAAACCCATTCTAGGATTTCTCAAGCCCACTTTCTAATCCAACCGGAGTTTGGAACAAGGGTAGAGAAAATCAGCCAACTTTATTAGCTAGTGTATATGAGGCAGCAATTTAAATATGAGATCCCCCACACACCCACCCACTCCCACCACCATTCTGTTGCAAAAATTAGAATGTGGGGAAGAGAACATAATCCAGTTACTCTTAATAATAAAAGCAG
The DNA here is from genome assembly GCF_035149785.1 of Candoia aspera. Classification (NCBI taxonomy): domain Eukaryota; kingdom Metazoa; phylum Chordata; class Lepidosauria; order Squamata; family Candoiidae; genus Candoia; species Candoia aspera. The sequence goes on along the minus strand of NC_086167.1, from coordinate 13,813,422 downwards.
TCGTATTTTTTTCTCGCTGTTTTACGATTAAGTAAAATCACAGGGATGGCATTTTCGTCTTCTTCCCCCCATTCCACCCCCCATCCATTTGCATAAACTCTCTCCTGCAATGCAGCAAAACCTTCTGAGATATTAACAAGATTATAAAAATGTCAAATCACATTCAAAAACTGTCGCTAACAGGAACGTTTTAATTATGAATAAATAAGGGGAAAAACGCAACCACTTTTCCTGCATGGAGAAGGTGGCATGAGGTATCTGCACTTCGGCTGAGAGATGTACAAATTCATGTAAAAAACGCCTCCAAGCTTCCTTTAAAATGAGATAAGGAAAAGGATTATTCTGAGAAATAAAAAGAGAAGCGTAAAACCGATAAAGCATTGCTACTCAAATGCTGTCTTTATACACAGTCATTACAACAGATTAATGGGTTTGGAACAGGATGTCTATCTGCCCCCCAAACCAATGGCTTTGCTGCAGAAAATGAGACAAAGTGTTACTCTGAACATTGATTAAAAGAGGATTAGCATGAACTAGTGTGATAATCAGACCTGGTTCTGATAGATATCCTAAACCACCATACTGAAATTCATGATTTCTCAGAAGCATGCAGTGCTTTTAAGCCAACTTTATTGCTAAAAGCGATGGAAGATTACTGGCGTTGGTTGCTTCTTGTTAGACAGCTGTCCGGTGGCATCCATGAGGGTCTGTGTGTCTCAGAACAGGCACGATGGTGGTCACAGTATCACAAGCCAAACCCTGCCTCTTTGGGCCATGCATTGACATCGTGAGCACGTACAAAGAAGCAGGGCCTTAGCTCAGCTTCCCCAAAGACTTGGCGTTTTCTAGAGAACCCAGGAATTGAACACGGCACTCTGTGCGTGCAAGCCAAGCTCTCTACAGCTGAGCTACATCTTCTTCATTCTTTGCAGGAGCTGTCATAGTGCCGGACTCATGCCAGTTTCTCCCCATGCCTTCGCATTATTCATAGCTCTTTCATCTTCTGTGCAAAACCCCTATTCCACCCCACCCTCAACAAAGCCCCGCCGGCAGAAAATATTCCTCATTTCCAAAGACACCTTTGTTCTTCCTGCCTGTTTGCTTGCTCTTCTTTTTCATGTTTCACTTGAAAGTCAAGAGAAGCCTTAAATGATGTTTTAATCATTGGCAGCTCAGCAACAAACGAGAGGTAAGAACAATCAAGAAGGGCCTCTTCAGCTGTTGTTTGGCTTTGCATAGAAGATGGCGGCTGCAGTAGGTGAGGGTGGGGGGAGATTAGGGAAAAATCTGTTTTTCAAATCATGGAGCAAACATATGTCATCCTTGTTTTGGAAAATGCCGGTGGGGCAAAAAAGCTTCCATGATGGTAGCTAAACATTAGCCTCAACGTGGAAATACAACCGTGTGGGAAAAGTTGACTTTCCAAAATACTTTCTCCGCTTCCCCAAAAATCCACCTCCCCAAAAGCCAGCTGTAGCATCCCAACCCAGGAATAAACTAACACAAATGTATTGGGAAGAGTTTGCCACTGATTGTAGAGTCCTCCAAAATGGTGCCAGAAAGAATTGGCTCTCCAGCTGAAGGATATCTTGGAGCAGGATATTTGTCTCTCTAATCTGCAGTCAAAAGTCAGAATGAATTATCTCCATACAGGGTTGGGAAAATGCCTGTTAAAGGCAACATTATCTACTCTGAGGGATTCCAACCATCTTTGTTAATCAAACCTTGATCCTTGTTTCCTGAGGGCTGGCAATGGGTTTGGAGATGCAAGTCAATCCTCCTGATCCCCAAATGCAGATAAATTGAGATGAATGCGTGGAGTGAAGGGTCAACTTTCTGCACATCAGGAGCCCACAATGATCATTGGGTTAAGGATCCTCAAGAGAGATGGGCCAGACATTGATACAAGGAGATCCCTGTAGGGAGGACATTCACCCATGCCAGCAGTTTGGGAGAGATTGGGCTTCATTCTCCCCCCTTTATTCTTTATAGTTATTTTAAGCTGAACTCATCTATGCCGTGGCTGGGTTTATAAAGGGGGAAATTTGAAGAAGTGTAATGCTGTGGCTGGCCCTCTGATTTTGGTGACAGGGTCCCTTAGGGGGTTCCTGGGGTCTCCAAGCACAGGTTAGGGCCCCCATGGGGTCCCCAGGACCATAACTCATCTACTACTCTCTCAGCTTGAGCATTTGATTATCCATTTCCCCTGTTTCTTCTGTTTCCATAATTCTAGCTGCTCTTTCTTCCTCTCCACACCCCAATTGCGTCCTATATTTTAATTAATGTAAATAGAATTGATTGAATGGTTGTTTGCAAAACACGAGAAAAAAGCAAGGTTAGGTGCATAAAGCCAACTGCCACAAGGACCAATTAGAGAGTGAAGGACAGGACGCCTAGAGAGCGCCTGAAAGACACAATTTGTTTTCTTTGGTTCTCACTTCTTTTCATCTCCCCTCCTTGCTAACCTCTTCTCTCCCCTTTCATAACGAACCCAGAGTGAATACTGACAGCTCAGTCCTTCTACCAGCCTCCCTTTGTGTCATGTAATACACTTAAAACTGTGATGAAGGCACAGGGATGAGGGCTTCTACCTCCGCTTCTTCAAACCTCCCATTTCTTCTACCATCACATGGATGGATTGGGGCTCTTATTACAACAGATCTTCCTTTCCTGCTGGATAGTGTGCAGAAGATCTTGGGTTCCTGCATCTCCAGATAAGGCTGGGAAAAACCTCTGCTCACAACTCTTGTCGGTCCTTCAAGGTAGACCAGACTAGGACGCCAGAGTCATCAATGCCAATACTACTTGTATTATAAGAACCTTGCAAATTGGAAAGTGCTTCCCCCTCCCTCATCAGACAAGGCCCTCTTCATGAGAACTAGGGAGGGTCTTATCTGAGCTCTGAGATGCTTATGATAGGATACAGGATACAGTTATCCTGTATCCTAGGATACAGTTCTGCCCCAGACTCAGAATCCTCCTATCTGACCATTGTCTTAGTTCCAGCTCTTCCTCTTTTTCCTCAAGGTTATTCCTACTGTCTATTTCAACTCTGGAGAGCTGCTACCAATCAGGGTACATCAGCATTGCCCAACCTGGGGATTTTCCAGATGTACAGACTTCAGCTCTTAGACTTCTCCAGCCGGTGTGGCCGTTGCTGAGAATTCTGGGGGTTGTTAAATCCATACATCATCTGGCTCAGATTAGGGAACAGTGATGTATGGACCCTTGTTTTGACTTGGTCAAAAGAGCACCTGCTTTGCATGGGGGAAGCCAGGATCAATCCTTGTATTCCCCAAGACAGGCTGTAGAAACTGCCAGTGGCTTTCAACAAAAGGAGGGATATGGAATCCAGGTGTCCCCCGGAAAAAGGCAGCTTCCTGGGTTTCTACCCATCTTGATCCATTAAAATGCAGATTCAAAATCCATGTGATGTAACTTTTTGCAAGCTTTCACGTAGGCTTGATTATTGATTCCATTTCATAGGGGCAGTCAAAACATGGACCTGGATTTACTGGTGGATTACAGACTAATCCGTGGCCCGTCAGCAAAGGTTTTGACTGAGGAGCTAGAGGAGAATTCCTTTCTTGCCCTCAATAATATTGCCAAAATAGAGGAAGCTGGAGGTAACCAGGAATGGGAATTGGAGCTGGAGGAGAGCCCAAATTTGGGGTTAAAAAATTCTCAGTGGTGGCCAGGTGAGGCTGGAATATTAGTGGGGAAATGACTATTATCTGGGGACTATTACAACAGAAATGGTATCCAAAGAAATCTATACAGGCAGTCTTCGCTTAACAACCATAACTGGGACTGGAATTTTGGTTGTTAAGTGTAGTGGTCATTAAGCAAATCCCACCCAATTTTACAACCTTTTTTGTGGTGGTCATTAAGTGAATCACCACTGGGTTAAGCAAACCACGTGGCTGTTAAGCGAATCACACAGTTCCCCATCGATTTTGCTGGCCAGAAGCCAGCGGTAAGGTCGAAAATGGCAATCATGCAACCATGGGATGCTGCGATAGTCATGAAGGTGTGCCAGTTGTCAAGCGCCCAAATCGTGATCACGTGACCACAGGGTTGCTGCGACAGTCATAAGTGTGAGGACCAGTTGGTTTTCCAGCATAGTCGTAAGTCCAAAACATCACTAAACAAATGGTTGTTAAGCGAGGACTACCCGTATGGAACAGTAGAAATTGGGTTGGAGGAGTGGGGAAAAAGAGGATTATCATGTGAGAACTCATACAGTTTTATTGGGAATTGATCCCCCCCCCCAATATTTGAAGCACACCAGGGTTTGCAACAGCGGTCATACAAATATATCCTGACCAGCAGGTTCTCCAATTGAGCTGTTTTCACAATGGCCTCTAATAGATTTCCAACACATCCTCGCATTCCTGTCACTTTGATGAGCCTCATCTGGTACGTTTTCTCAGCTTGTCTGCGCTAAGTGCAAATTTGGGCTTCAAGTGTGTGTCTTCCCATCTTCATTACACAGCTTCTGCACCAAATCGCTTTTGTATCAAACAGAGTCCCTTTTTTGTCCCCGGTGCATTAAGCTATATGATGATAATTACTTGTATGACAAGGAAAAAAAAACCCACTGCCTTTTTGAGAGGGAGGGGTGCAGTGGGGACAGACCGATTTAAGTGCTCAGCTTAGGAAAATCTCCTTTTTTGTCCTGATTTCATGCTGAGGGGACGTGGGTAATTCTGACCCATCAAGCGTCTTAAGCTTTTTAGCATTTGTGAAGCCACAATTGAAGAAGGGAAAGGAAAAAAAAAGGTTTCTTAATGTTTCCTTGTGTGAACTCCACACATGCTTCAGAGTCAATCAGTACATTTGCAGGAGGCATAATAGGATTTTTGAAAAAGGCTTCTCGCTGGGTTTTGTGAATATTCTTGGAAGGGGGGAAAAGGCAAATTCTGTTTATTGGTGCTAAGGTCAACTGCCTTTGCTTGGCCTCCATTTCCTTCACATTCACTGGTGCCCTCACCTGACATCACTGATGTAGCAGTTCAATTCAGTCTAACTGGTGATAGAATAATCTGATTCCAGCCCACTCACAAGGCGGTTCCTGATTTCTGATGGGAGCCAAGAACGCCTTATCCAGGAAGAATCAGGACAAACCCTGGCATTGAGTGAACCTGAACAAAAAGTGGGATATTGCAAGGGAAAAGTACTTCCTTCCTTCCTTCCTTCCTTCCTTCCTTCCTTCCTTCCTTCCTTCCTTCCTTCCTTCCTTCCTTCCTTCCTTCCTTCCTTCCTTCCTTCCCTCCTCCTCCTCCTCCTCCTCCTCCTCTCCTTCCTTCCTTCCTTCCTTCCTTCCTTCCTTCCTTCCTTCCTTCCTTCCTTCCTTCCTTCCTTCCTTCCCTCCTCCTCCTCCTCCTCCTCCTCCTCTCCTTCCTTCCTTCCTTCCTTCCTTCCTTCCTTCCTTCCTTCCTTCCTTCCTTCCTTCATCTCTTTTCCTCCCTCCCCTCCCCTCCCTTCCTCCCTTCCTTCCACAGGAGAAACATCTATCTAACTATAATGATTGAGAGTATTCCTCAAAGTCTTTGAAAAAAACTTGTATTTCACAATTACAACTTACATTTCTGTAACTTCTGCACAGACACACACACACACACACACAGCCTTCGAGTCAGTTTTTGACTCCTGGAGACTGCCTGGACTAGTCCCTGCAGTTTTCTTGGGAAGGTTTTTAAGAAGTGGTTTGCCATTGCCTCCTTCCTAGGGCTGAGAGTGAGTGACTGGCCCAAGGTCACCCAGCTGGCTTTGTGCCTAAGGCAGGACTAGAACTCACGGTCTCCCGGTTTCTAGCTCAGTGCCTTCACACTAGACCAATCTCTCTCTCTCCGTCTCTCTGTCTCTCTAATGTAAAACTAGCAGTGAATGCACTAGTGGGAGCCAGTTTGGTGCAGTGGCTAAGACATTAGGTTAGAAACTGGAAGGCCGTGAGTTCTAGTCCTGCCTTGGGCACGAAGCCAGCTGGGTGACCTTGGGCCAGTCCCTCTCTCTCAGCCCTGGGAAGGTGGCAATGGCAAACCACTTCTGAAAAAACCTTGCCAAGAAAACTGCAGGGACTTGTTCAGGCAGTCGCTAAGAGTCAACGCTGACTTGAAGGCATGCACACACACACACACACACACAGCAGTGAATATGGAACATGGGTTTACTTCGTATGATTTAGAAATCACTTGCTGAATCTGTTTCTGAACATGCATTTTCCTTATCTAAAATCAGCTTTGGGAATCCTGGGTCTTTTCCCCTAGGCCTTTCTCCCCTCTCACTTTGCCCTGTAGTCACCTGTATTATGAGAAAATTAGTAAAGCGGTTTTCCTTAAACCAACTCAGTATTAAGCATCCCAAGACGCGTTACCGAGATTAAATGTGACAGCGTCTCTAATGATGCCGAGAGCCTGGTAGCCCCACGATGCTAATGAAGTATTGATTGCATATATGGAGCCATAGTAAGTTTCTAATGTCTGTGGCAGATGGGAAGTGGAATTTCCAGGCTAAAGTAAATGTACATTTGTTTACCAGTTTCTGGACAGCAGGCTCCATAACAGGTCTGGTGCAGGTAGATGGCATCCCTGATCGTGTCTGAAAAGGAAGCCAGGGAAAAACAGCTTGCAAATTTTAGCCCTTTCCACATGCATTTCACCCAGGAAGGCTCTTTTAATCCTCAACATATTCCATTGTTTTGGCATGTCAGTCTCTTTTATCTGAAGTACATTCTATGCTATTTCCAATGATGCATATAGATTTGCACACAGTTCTTCCTAATAAGCACAATTTGCTCAGCAGGCTTTGTGTTTACATAGCAGTACTGAATTATCTGGAAATACGCAACTGTCTGCCAATAATTGCATTCCGGTTTACATATTAGCTAAGCTCACATAAAAAATTTCCTGCCATCCCAGTGTAGTTCAGTTCCCTCTGGGTTGGGGTTTCAGATGTTTTTTAATAATATGCACGTGGCCATTAGTAAAGCACTACAAAACAGTTACTTTCCCGTGTGAGATTCTCTTGATTCAGTCTTGGGCTCTATCCATCCTTTGGTAATATACCATGCAAAAATAAACTTGAAACTCAACTACAGTTACACCAGGATAGCTTTTCCTGATGTATTTGGTCAATGCACACATGTACACATAAATATGAGACTTCCCAGAAAACTCAAAGAAATTTGAATGATCATACAAAGATCCTCCTTCCTTCCTTCCTTCCTTCCTTCCTTCCTTCCTTCCTTCCTTCCTTCCTCTCTCCCTTTCTCCTTCCTTCCTTCCTTCCTTCCTTCCTTCCCTTCCCTTCCCTTCCTTCCTCTCTCCCTTTCTCCTCCCTCCCTCCCTTTCTCCTTCCTTCCTTCCTTCCTTCCTTCCATCCATCCATCCATCCATCCATCCATAAAAATGCAAAGGAATATGTGTGAGGGACAGAATGGAGGGAATTCAAAATAGTACATTTGCATAGAATCATGAGGGTGACGAGGACTCTGGACATTGGCTTTCCAGTGCAATGATAGGAGAAGACCTCCAACAAGGGAAGGTCATGTTGAAAGGTTATCCTGGTCTTCAAACAGCTGTTGAAGTGGAGCAAACTTTCCCACTATTTCTTCTGAAGGGTGGAGTAGAACCAATGGGACTACCTGGAAGGAAGCGGATTTCAGTTAGGGGAAACCTAAGAATATAAGAATAACCATGTTGAATCAGGCCAAATCCATCTTGGTCCAGCACTTCCATACTGTCCTGGATGTGTCCATGTAATTGCTAGGAACTAAGCTCAGCCTGAAGAAGTTGACATGTTTACCCATTATTCAGAGTCCATTGATACTCAGGATGGCAATAGGTCATCAGCTCTGACGTGACATGGCATGCCTACAGGACATCTTTGCTATGTTTCGATAGCCTTCCCTCAGGAGCAAAAACTGCTGCAAACCCCTCTGAGCCTTAATAGAGGTTCATCAGCGGGCATGGACACGAAGGAAAGCAAACGCTTCCCTTTCTAATGAAGAGAAAGCAACATGATTGCATTGAAATGCTGGCTGTTCCTGACACTGAGCAAATGCATACAGATTCACAGATAATTGGGCATATTTCCTACAGGCTCCCAAATTGGAACAGAAAATTATTCTGGTCGTTACTATTAAGAAACAAAGCACCACCACTAGGTAATGGGAAAGTGTCTCATACGTTTGACTTATCTATTTTAGGACTACCTTCCATAGTAGTTCTTCAGGGTTTCTGATGTGACCTTCACAGGAATTATGAAGTTCTGGAACTGAATGTAGCACCTTCAGGGTACAAAACAGGAAGATTACTACTAAGTCACAACTCTTCTTCTTTTGTCATTGTAGACCGGTGGCAGCCTGTTGTTGTTGTTGTTGCTGTTGTTGTTGTTGTTTTCCAGTGGCTGGGGCAGGGAGTATAATTCCTTTTGAATCTTCTCAACAGCCAAGAGCAGCTGGGAACTTCGCAGTGCCCTTGTGGCATTTCTGGAAGGGTGGCGTCTGAAATTCTTGGCCATCTAGGGAGCCATTCGCAGCCTAATGCATTCACTGGACTTCAATCTTGGAGGGGGTGTCATAGAAGATCATGCTGGAAGCTGGAAAAATAAAATCAAGGAAGGTATCTGGATCCTCCATTATCCAGCTAGGTTGCAGTATCTAGTAGATTATATACAGTCCCTGAAGTCTGGTTCCTAGAGATGGACCACAGTAATCCATCAAGATCTTTCAGTGGGGCACCAAGACCTAAGATCAAGAGAGATGGACGTGTCTTTGTTTCCCCAGCTGTCTCTCACCACAAGAGAGATTTTACAGAAATTCGTAAGCATCCCAACCATTAAAGAGAAAAAAAACAAACCCAGTTATCTCTGGAGAGCAAGAATACTTGTGAAATTCTGCAAGCCAGATTTCATCAGAGTAAAAGCTGGCGTGTCCATCAGACAGAGCTGCTGCCATGATACGTTTCTTGCATAAATCCATGGTTGGTCTACAGGGCTTCCCAAATCCATGGTTGGTCTACAAGGCTTCCCAAATCCATGGTTGGTCTACAGGGCTTCCCAAATCCATGGTTGGTCTACAGGGCTTCCCAAATTCATGGTTGGTCTACAAGGCTTCCCAAATCCATGGTTGGTCTACAGGGCTTCCCAAATCCATGGTTGGTCTACAAGGCTTCCCAAATCCATGGTTGGTCTACAGGGCTTCCCAAATCCATGGTTGGTCTACAGGGCTTCCCAAATCCATGGTTGGTCTACAGGGCTTCCCAAATCCATGGTTGGTCTACAGGGCTTCCCAAATCCATGGTTGGTCTACAAGGCTTCCCAAAGTCTCTTATTTATCTGAGGTGTTAGGATTCAGACCTTCCACGTTTTCTGCAACTAACTGCAAGTCTCATTGCTTTCAATCCTTCCACTCCATTGCTCTCAGCCTGGCGACTTTGACCTTCTTACTTCCTTTCCTACATCAGCAAGATGTAGGCAAGTACATTTGTTCTCCTCATTTGTCCACACAGGCTTGGTGGTTCTTCAGCATCAAATGAGCTTTGTGGATGTGCAAAATTAAACTGCATTACCCGTTGCTGGCCTCCAAAGTAGCCATCCAAACTTAGTCATCCTTTCCAATCTTTTTTGCTTTAGGACCTGCATTGTTGGTAGGAAAATCATGATCCTCTGAGGTAAAACAAATTAGCTTATAGAACTTCAACAAGCAATGGGAGCAGGAAAGGCAGAACGTCATGGCTAATGTTCAAAAATGCTTTTAGAATGAAGGGGGGACTTCATCTCCCTCCAGGCATTGCAATCATCTCCTTGCTACTCTGTGGCCTTGGGGAGATTTTGGTCCGGGTCCAGGGTCTAATGGATGGGTGTTTTTAGAATGAAACACAATAGAAATAGCCACTCATGTCAGCAGAATTCACAAGTCATTTTGGCGCAACAGTGGTTGGATACTCTTTGGCCCACCTCAGCTCCTGAGATTCACCAAGCCTGGTTAGATGTGCTTCAAGATTTTGGTTTCATGGATCAGGTGGTCCTCTTTACAAAAAGGTCAGAGTTGATAGGCTGAGCTTTGTTCTGATGCATATGTTCTTGCAGCCATAAATAGCATCCCACAATAAAATAGCGCAGGTTAAGAACAAGAGCTAAACTTGGAAATTGTATATAACCTTTCCCAAACGCCTTTTCTTACAGGAACTCTGCAGTAAAGGAGCTTCAAGCATGCAATAGATATATCTTTTTCCTGGCTAGATGCTTAGAAGTGACATTTTCTCCCTGCACTTCCTCAACAAACCCAGAAGTGATTAATTCTCAGTCACAGGACCCCATTGGAATTCAGGAGATGACACCACGCATCATGGTTGGCTTTCAGAGAAAAAGAATACTATTGATTTTTGTGCAGTGGAGAAAAAATGATGTAATAAATAAATAAATAAATAAATAACTAGGCACAACCTACAAGAGTATAACTCCAGGCATAGGTGTTCTTTAGGCATTTCTTTGTGGGGCAGGGGGAAGTGGGGACATTTCTACAACACAACCCTTAGGAAGGTCAAATACAGATCCTGATGTAATCTGGTGCAGGATGGGTTCTGAACACTCCTTATTACTGCTTGCTTTCTTCTTTGTGCGGACAAGCAACGTGAAAGTCTTGCTGAAGCTTGTTCGGCTAAGTCATCCTTGGATGCCTTCAAGGTGATAAGACCAATCAACCCAACAGTAGCCTTGGGAGTTAAAGGCTTCCCAAGGCCCCTGAATCCTTAATATAGTCAGGTGCTTTAGAAATTGCACACACATACAAATATCTGACCAAGATCAAAACCTGTGTTTATGAAGCAATGAGATTTTTAACTGACCTGGTTACACAGGGTATGTGAGCTTAGCCATACAGACCAATTCCTAATTGTAGGTTCAAACATGAAAACTGGTGTTTTTTGCTGAGATACCTCCACCCTGCAAGAAACCTGAAAATTGGGATGTGGACAGTATAGTCAACGGATTCCTAAGCAATGACATTGTATCCCTCCTCCAGAAAACATGGGGGGTAAGGCATATCCCCAGATATTTAAGACATATTAAACTCTTGCTCTGTTGATACCCAGTACCAAGTTTTTCCAAACTCCAGCAGCAAATGTTTGCCTTTATTCTTCCATAAAATTCAGGGAAAACTCAAGAGAGATTCTCCCTCACACTTCTTTGCTGGACTTCATCATCTCTGATTATGAGACCCGCATTTGCGCAGTGATTAAATCCAAGGAGACACAGAACATGGAGATATTTAGAAATTAGATTAGTAACTGACAAGCTCCATTATATCACAAAACCATTTTTCCTGTCTCCTCTTCATTTTCCATTTTGACTGCCTGAAAGGTGAGCCTTGCGTAGTGGAAGCTGATGAGGGCAGGGCTACAGAGGGACGGCTTTTGTGGTGAGGTGCCCGAAATGTTGGTGTTTGTGTAACACTGCAACATCTCTTAAGTCTCACTCAAAGAGGTTAAGAGCTAGCAACAGAGCTAGCAACACCGTATCACCAATTATAGTCTGAATTTGTAGCTGTTATATCTGATAAACAGTTATTATACTGGCTGAGGTTGTGATTTGAAGCTCAGCCTATGTGTGGGGATAAGAGTTATGTTATATTTATATATCGTATTTTTACTGTATGTTTGTCATTTTAATCAATTATTATATTGTAAACTGTCCAGAGTCCCCCGATTGGAGGAGATGGGTGGCAACAAATAAAATAAAATAACTAACTACCTACTACTACTACTAATATCTGGAAAAGCACTTGGTTGCAATAGGATTGGATAGGAACTCAATTCATCAGTTACAAAAAGCATCTTTAGCCATTCCAGATTCTTGAGAAGGATCTGATAATCAAATTTGCAAATCCAGTCAGAACTATCAGATCGACTGTGTGTAAACAGCAATGGCAATGATGATGATATTGATAATCATAACAACAACAACAATAATTTCAGCTTGCAATGAAGTTAGAGAATTGCAAACACAAAGCACTCCATGGACATTTTTTGAAACACTCCAGAACATAGAACTGGCTTAAGAATGGTATATTAAAGAAAGGAAACACAAGGAATGTTTTTAGCAGCTCAAGAACAAGCACGATGCTCAAATGTCATCAAGGCAAAAATGTAAAAGACCAGATTGGATAGTAAGTGCTGAAAGGGTCATGATGAGAATGACACAGTTGATCATATATTGATAGGATGTACCCAAATCACACAGAGTGATTACAAAACAAAGCACAATTGTGTTGGGAAGATATTACATTGGCATTTATGTAAAAAGCACAGATCACAATCAGTAAGAATTACTGGGAGCGTGGAATCACAGATAAAGTCATTGAAATGACAGAGCAAAAGTGTTATGGGAATTAAAAATTCAGCCTGGTCAACACCTGAAATATTGCATATCAACCATTGCTGTGTTTGAAAAAGATCCATGTTTGGTTTATGAATGTAGCCATGCCAAAGGACAGTAACTCTGGGGAAAAAAAGGAATTGGAATTTGCAAACAGAGGTAGCAAAAATTTGCTAGAAGGTGACAACTGTAATACCAATTTTTATTGGGGTACCCTGTGTGATTCAACAAGGACTTAGAAAAAAGTTGAATTATCTAAATGTGAAACCACTTAAAACAGCCCAACTGCAAACAACACCATCATTGGGCACAGTGTACATAATTAGATGCCACCTTGAGCCGGGCTTGAATCATGAAGAGGAAAACAAGCCAACATCAGCTGTGACACATGATTAGTGGAACTGGAATAATAATAATTTATGTGCCTTTACCAAGGTCTGGAACAAATCAGAAAAACACAGTAATTACAACATTCAGTCCAACAAAATTAGTCCGCAACTTACCAACCCAATGAATAAACATTAAGAGCTAAAACACACCAAATGCAACTATTCCTATTTAAAACAATGCCGCGTGAGATCACCAAGAACATATAATCCATAATTAAAAGAAACTAGGCATTAACCTGCAACAATCAGTTAAGTAAGAGTAGGGTGGAACAACCAGACTCGAATCCACTTACTAAGCACAAAGGTCTTCAACCCCTTGTTGTCCCCAAGGACAACAAATTTCTGAAAGGAGAAGGGAGCCGATTCCAGATTCGTGGAGGCCAGGTTTCTAAAGGCCCTGAACCTGGAGACTGTGGCATCAGAGTGAGTGATCTGAAGAAGGCCCTGCTTGGAAGAACATAAGGAGCAAACTGGAATACAGGGAGCAAGAAGGACAGACAAATATTGTGTGTGTGTGTCTTGGTGACCCAAAGGCTCTAACCCCAAGCACCAGTAGTTTAATCTGGCCTCTGGCTTGAACAAGAAGCTGGAACTGGCTGCAAGGATGAAGAATCTCTCATAATGGAACACATTTCCTGTGTTGGCTCTCAGCTTTAAGAAGAGAGCCAACTGGCAGCCTTCCCCCAACACTCAAACTTGGGACTCAATTAAAATATTTTGCGGATTACATCAAACCATAAATAACCCAATAGACTGGATTCACCCATCACACTAAGCCACAGAATTAGTGTGTTGTGTGAATGGGCAGCTAAAAAGTAGATGAGTCTGATGGCTAGAGAGAAGGATTAATGGCATGTCAAGGAGGGATTGTCTCAAAGGTCTTCTCAACCATCACTCCATGAGGTCTCAACCTAGATGTGGGTCCTTGCAAACCTGTGCCATTTTAAATGTATGTATGTATGTAAATAAATAAATAAATAAATAAATGGGTGCTGTGTTTGTCCTGGACTCACCACTCTTTTGGGACTAGGCTTTCTCAGCACATCATAGACAGAACAAGGGCAAACTTTGGCCCAGAAAGAAAAGTTAAGAATATGCTGATCTAAAATGACAAGCATCTTCCTTCATGCCATTGCCCAAAATTTCACCTTAGCTCTAATATTCAGACTTCAGTGGCTTAACCAGAAATTGATAACCAACAGGAAAGAAATTAACCATCAGATTTCATTCTGGTAGGATTTGCCCTCTTCAGCAAAGGATCATTACCTTGTCGTGGTACTGGAGCTTGAGCACCTCAGTGATGCCATGAGCTAAACCGTGAAGGGCCACCCAAAACGGGAAGGTCATGACAGAGAGGTCAGACTAAATGCGATCCCTGGGGAAGGTCATGGCAACCCACCCCAGTATTCTTGCCATGAAAACTAAATGGATCAGTACAAATGACACCTGGAATTACAGGTAAGCATGGCCTGGGAGAACAAAACGAAGCAGGACATAGGCTGATAGAATTTTGCCAAGACAACTCACTCTGCATAACAAACACTCTCTTCCAACAACCTAAGAGATGGCTTTATACATGGACTTCCCCAGATGGACAACACCGAAATCAGATTGACTACATCCTTTGCAGCCAAAGGTGGCGGATATCTATACAGTCGGTAAAAACAAGACCTGGATCTGACTGTAGTTCAGATCACGAACTTCTTCTTGCACAATTTAGGATCAGACTAAAGAGATTAGGGAAGACCCACAGATCAGCTAGATAAGAGCTCACTAATATTCCTAAGGAATATGCAGTGGAGGTGAAGAATAGATTTAAGGGACTGGACTTAGTAGATAGGGTCCCGGAAGAACTATGGACAGAAGTTCACAACATTGTTCAGGAGGCGGCAACAAAATACATCCCAAAGAAAGAGAAAACCAAGAAGGCAAAATGGCTGTCTGCTGAGACACTAGAAGTAGCCCAAGAAAGAAGGAAAGCAAAAGGCAACAGTGATAGGGGGAGATATGCCCAATTAAATGCAAAATTCCAGAGGTTAGCCAGAAGAGATAAGGAATTATTTTTAAACAAGCAATGTGCGGAAGTGGAAGAAGACAATAGAATAGGAAGGACAAGAGACCTCTTCCAGAAAATTAGAAACATCGGAGGTAAATTCCAGGCCAAAATGGGTATGATCAAAAATAAAGATGGCAAGGACCTAACAGAAGAAGAAGAGATCAAGAAAAGGTGGCAAGAATATACAGAAGACCTGTATAGGAAGGATAACAATATCAGGGATAGCTTTGACGGTGTGGTCAGTGAGCTAGAGCCAGACATCCTGAAGAGTGAGGTTGAATGGGCCTTAAGAAGCATTGCTAATAACAAGGCAGCAGGAGATGACGGCATCCCAGCTGAACTGTTCAAAATCTTGCAAGATGATGCTGTCAAGGCAATGCATGCTATATGCCAGCAAATTTGGAAAACGCAAGAATGGCCATCAGATTGGAAAAAATCAATTTATATCCCCATACCAAAAAAGGGAAACACGAAAGAATGTTCAAACTATCGAACAGTGGCACTCATTTCACATGCCAGTAAGGTAATGCTCAAGATCCTTCAAGGGAGACTTCAGCCATTCATGGAGCGAGAATTGCCAGATGTACAAGCTGGGTTTAGAAAAGGCAGAGGAACTAGAGACCAAATTGCCAATATCCGATGGATAATGGAAAAAGCCAGGGAGTTTCAGAAAAACATCTATTTCTGTTTTATTGACTATTCTAAAGCCTTTGACTGTGTGGACCATAACAAATTGTGGCAAGTTCTTAGTGGTATGGGGATACCAAGTCATCTTGTCTGCCTCCTGAAGAATCTGTATAACGACCAAGTAGCAACAGTAAGAACAGACCACGGAACAACAGACTGGTTTAAGATTGGGTAAGGAGTATGGCAGGGCTGTATACTCTCACCCTACCTATTCAACTTGTATGCAGAACACATCATGCGACAAGCTGGGCTTGAGGAATCCAAGGCTGGAGTCAAAATCGCTGGAAGAAACATTAACAATCTCAGATATGCAGATGATACCACTTTGATGGCTGAAAGTGAAGAGGAACTGAGCAGCCTTATGATGAAGGTGAAAGAAGAAAGTGCAAAAGCTGGCTTGCAGCTAAACCTCAAAAAAACCAAGATTATGGCAACCAGCTTGATTGATAACTGGCAAATAGAGGGAGAAGATGTAGAAGCAGTGAAAGACTTTGTATTTCTAGGTGCGAAGATTACTGCAGATGCTGACTGCAGTCAGGAAATCAGAAGACGCTTAATCCTTGGGAGAAGAGCAATGACAAATCTCGATAAAATAGTTAAGAGCAGAGACATCACACTGACAACAAAGGTCCGCATAGTTAAAGCAATGGTGTTCCCCATAGTAACATATGGCTGCGAGAGCTGGACCATAAGGAAGGCTGAGAGAAGGAAGATCGATGCTTTTGAACTGTGGTGTTGGAGGAAAATTCTGAGAGTGCCTCGGACTGCAAGAAGATCCAACCAGTCCATCCTCCAGGAAATAAAGCCAGACTGCTCACTTGAGGGAATGATATTAAAGGCAAAACTGAAGTACTTTGGCCACATCATGAGAAGACAGGACACCCTGGAGAAGATGCTGATGCTGGGGAGAGTGGAGGGCAAAAGGAAGAGGGGCCGACGAAGGGCAAGATGGATGGATGATATTCTAGAGGTGACGGACTTGTCCCTGGGGGAGCTGGGGGTGTTGACAGCTGACAGGAAGCGCTGGCATGGGCTGGTCCATGAAGTCACGAAGAGTCGAAAGCGACTAAACGAATAAACAACAACAAGGATTTGCCCTGAATTAGATTGCCATTTGAAGAGATTCTGAAGATTCCATGGAGAAGAATGAGAAAAAAGAGCAAATCCTAATGTCTTCAAGTCTCAGGAAGCTGTGAAGATCTTGGGGGAAGGATGGGGGTGGGGATTTAATTGGAGAATGGAAGGAAAAGAAAGAAACATGGCTATTTTTCTTCCCTCTGAAGTGGTTCTCCCCTGACCTATCTGCATACATTTGTGCCTAATTAATATTTATGCCAAAGTTGCTGCCTCAATTAAAATCTAAACGCAAGTAATTGGAGGGAAGGGAGAATCTTCATGGGTGATGGGAGGGGCAGAGGTCGATAGTGAAAACACATCAAAGTGAATCCCTCCCTCCTTCTCACTCATGGTCATAATCTTTTTTTTTCTGGCCAAAGAATGACCTGAGATCAACTTGAGGGATACATTCCACCCCAAAGTTTTTTGATGCTCTACTGGTACCTTTTTTAAAGCCAAACCAATCTCCTACCTTCTATGCCAATCTTCAAGAGAAGTGTGTTTGATTCGAGATGGAGAACAGTCTGCAGACCAAGGGAACTTCAAGAAGCTGTATGGGGTTCAAGAACAGGAAATAAGAAGGTGCTGTCCTAAGAAATAAGCTTGAAGGAATAGAGAAAACTTAGCCTGGAGAAGACATGATTAAGAAGTGATAGAGCCGCCATCTTCAAGCATCTGGAAAGGTAACATACAGATGAAGGAACAAAGATGGCTTCTGCTGTTCCAGACAATGGTATCTGAACCAATGGAGTTCCATTTTGTATTACAACAGAGGATAGTTCAACTAATTTTTAAGGGGAACTTAATGGCAGTACGGACTGTTTGATAGGAGCACAGCCTGCCTTGGAAAGGAGTAGACATTTTTCCATTAGATGTTTCTAAGCAGAAGTAGTGGAAGGACAGTCATCTGGTCTCCAAGAAGAAAGGTGGGATATAAAATAAAGGTTTAGCCTCTCTCATGTTAAGCTCAGATCCTGGTCCTATATGGACACACACATATAGTACAGAAGAGATTTGGAACTGCATTCTTCCCAGATGTGTTCTTGACTCCCCAATCTAGCCAGAATCCTGGAGTTCCCCAGATGTGTTTCATCCCAGCACTAACCAAGTCCACCCTCCTTACGCTTCAGTTCAGCCACAGTTGGTTGGCTGCCACCCCCGAGTGAGGTTGAATATAAATGTCACCACAAATAATAAAATAAAATTACAAGAGGTAAAAGCAACATGGACTGGAAAGAGTCTGATCATTCCAAGTTTCTCCTAAAAATAAAATTGATTTTAAAGGAACAGCCTTGAAACCTACAATTCCTGCTCCCCTTTTTTTGCAAAACTCCCAATCAGCTCCCTTTGTTGGATTCGTCCTGACCAATTCTTCCTCCCCTTCCCTGAGATACACAATCACCCCTGTTGCTAAGAGTTCACACACCTGGCTTCCTAGCACAATTTAATATAATGAGAGAAATGGGCTCTGTTGTGGAATTGATTCCCATTGTTGTATTTACACAATGGCTTATCAACAATATTGCTGGCTGAATTGGCTTTTTCAAGAAGAGGGCCTCTTCGTTTGGGGAGGTTGGATCCAGACAAATAATGCTCCCCAGCCTGTGCTTAATGGTCATGTAAACAGAAGATGGCAATTAAGCTCTTGGTGCTGAGTGAGCACTTGGGGAAATTTATTTTGCAGCATGTGTGCGTCCGAGAGGGAGGGTGTGCAGAGGAGAGAAAGAGGTGATCCGTTTAGAAAAAAAGAGCCTTGAGGTGGTTTGGAACTACCTGTAAATGTATTCTTCCTGATCACCCAGGACCAGGTGGATTACCTGTTGTCTGTACAGAACGTTTATAGGGTGGTGGCTGGGAAAGGGGGGAATGATGATAAAGGTAGGTAAGACCCTGGAAAACATTCTGTGATGGTACCAACCTTGATCAGACTCTAGATAGAATGATAGAATGATAGAATGATTGACAGATGATAGGTAGGTAGGTAGGTAGGTAGGTAGATAGACAAGGCAGATGATAGCTAGATGATAAATAGCTAGATAGACAGACAGATGATAGATAGATAGATAGACAGACAGACAAGGCAGATGATAGATGATAGATAGACAGATGATAGATATAGACAGACAGATGATAGACAGACAGACAGACAGATGATAGATAGACATAGATAGATATTTATTGATAGACAGAAGACAGACAGACAAGACAGGAGGTAGACAGAGATGAGAGAGAGAGAGATGTTGACTTCCTTTGTAGGGCTGGGAGGAGGTAAATGATCTCTCACTAGCTGACCAGTGTTAATTCCTCTGCGGAATGGCCGACATGACATCTCTATCACAAAAGCACTGTCTTCCTCCTGTTTTTCATTAACATCTCTCCCTGCTCTCCAATGCTCGGTGAATGGATTTCCTCCTATGAACCACTTCCTCACCTACCCACGCTCTCATTTAACTGTTTGAACAACGATGGGCATAATGGCAACTCTTGAGTGAGTCCCCCTCCCTCCCTAACTCCCAGCTCTTTTCTTTTCCCCAGCACAAAAAGCCTGCATAAAACCATATGGATTTTAAAATTGAAGCTGCCTGGCAACTGTAAGCACTTGGAAATGAGCTTTTCACCCGCCCGTGAATGTGACTTTGTTTGTAACACAGCTTCCTTTTCTGCCTTCCGCCACCTTCTCACCCCGGTGGGAGTTGCAGATTCTTTGCTTCCCTTTTGGAGCCTCTCTATCAGTCCCACGCGGTCACAGTTGCCAATGGCTTCACTTCAGAAGCTTGGCTCCTACCCACAGTAAGCTGACAAATCCAGAACATTGTTCCCCTTCTTGCTTGCTCTTGGGGATGCTGTGCCAACATGACAGAGGAAAAGAAAGGGAGAGTCATTGCTTGATGCCCACCAGGCTCCGTGCCAACCATGTCGGTTTACTTACCTCCAATTAAATGAACGATTTAAGTTAGATAAAAAAGAACTATAAATTTAAAAAAAGAAGAACCAGAATTTGAAAAACAATTATATTTAAACCATGATCATATTATTACAAAAACGTATAAAACCCTGTTACAAACAAATCAAGAAAATGAACAAGTTCAAACATGCATGATTAATTGGGCAAGAAATATTGGTTACGACCTTCCATTAGAAAAATGGGAAAAAATGTGGACTAAGGATTTAAAGTCTTCATTATGTTATAATTTAAAGGAAAGCTTTTATAAGGTGATGTTTAGATGGTTCTTGACACCACAAAAACTAGCAAGGATGTATAATAACACTTCAGATACAAGTTGGAAATGTCAGCAAATGGAAGGGACGTTCTATCATATGTGGTGGACTTGTAGCAAAGCAAAAAAAATTGGGGCACAGATTCATGATACATTTCAGAAAATTTTTCAGAAAAAGATGGGGGAAAAACCAGAATTTTTTTTATTAGGTCTCTTTGATGGCGATCAACAAGAAAAATATAGTAATTTGATGCTTTACATGATCACAGGGGCCAGATTAGTATATGCACAGTACTGGAAAAGGGAAACTATTCCAACAATGGAAGAATGGATAATAAAACTTATCAAATTAGCACAAATGGCAAAATTGACATGTTTAACGAAAGATAATAATATTTTGAAATTAAAGGAAATTTCAATGGCAACCAATTTTAGATTACCTTTACGCAATTGATGAAAATGAAGCAATGATATTGGGTTTTGTATTGTAAAGAAGCGAATATTTTGAAATAAATAGTAGAATAAGAGTTCAAAATTATCGGGAGTTATATTACGGGTTTTAATATATATCTCTAGCTAGTTGAGTCATAAACCTCTTATTTATATGATTGGTATATGCTGATACACCTATTTTCCTTAGGAAAAAGAAAAGTGAAAATCATAAGACATTATAGCAAGATGTGTCAAAATGTATGTTGATTTTTTTGTTAATTTGTTTTGTTGAAAGATCTTCTTGTATATGTGTCTTGTAGAATTTTTCTTTTTGTAGAAATTTTTAATGAATAAAATCTTGCAATAAAAAACAGTGGTGCCCACCTCTTTTCCGTCTCACAACTAAGAAGCTCTTTTCAGTGCTAGAGTGATGGCAAAGCATCTTTTACCCATTGTCTGAAGCAGAAGGTCCACCTAGCAGGGATACCCCAGGTTAAGATCTCCAACTCTTTGTAGTCATCTTCCAGCCGCTGCCTGCTGAGCCAACAGCTTCATTCTCGATAAAGCATTCTCCTTATCACTACTTTGGGATGCAAGGTAAATAACGTCACTGTTGCAGTGGGGGAAAAATATTACACTGGCAACTCAAAATAGGTTGATCCCTCTGCACTTGCATCCATCAGAGATTTTTCTGCACCTGTTTGCAGAGTTGATAAATGTGGCAGATCAGTGGGGTGGGGTGGGGAAGCTGGTCAAATTGCTAGCACATGGGCCTGGGGAGGGTATTTTGGGAGAGCAAGACACCCAGAGGAAAAATGTGGTGCCAGAAATCAGGTCCAACAAAGCACAGCTGCGCCCTTTCCCATTGAAATAGCTTTGCAGAAGGCAGACATTTAGAGGGAGATGGGTTGCTGGTGGGTGGGTGAGGGGTGCCAGGAAGAGAAGCAGATTACTAAAATCCCGGCTGGCAGAAAACAGAACAGAAATTGTTCATTAAAGTGGTGCCCCGGTCCTAAAATCTGAGCCCCAGAAAACACACCAGAAGGGGTGTCTTCTTTCAAATTGGGAAGTTAAAGATGGATTACGCTTAAGTCTGTCCCGGCAAAAAAGGTCTTCTGCATTTCTCTATGTTGCACTGAAGGTCAATCAAGTAAGCCTTCTAGCCCCACTCTCCAACCTTTCCTGTTCCCCTTCAGGAAGAAAAACTTGGGTCTACATTCTTATTGCTTTGACCAGGACAGCTATATCAAGCCACAAGGGCCATAAGCAGAGAATGGGCAGTAGGGCAGTAGGAACTTAGTCTTGGTTCCAGGCTAGGAGACGGCCAAGGGAATGACCAGAATCATTGAGGGAATTGCCAGGGGATGAAGAGAGCTGAGTTAGAAAAGTGATGGATACAGGCAGACAGACCAAGAGGGGACACAAGTGAAGGCCCTGGCAACAGTGTGTCTGTAGATTCTTCCTTGGTGCCTGCCAAATAAACCCATCATCTCACCGGGCTTAATTTTCTTAAATTACGAAATAAGTGAGAACTTGGCTTGCTGTTAAGCAGAGCCCAAACTGCTGTATCAATTTCATTTCCAAGCCTGCCTCTGGGCAGCGGATGGATGCCATAAGGATTTTTGAAAATAAAATAAAAATTGATGGAGGGATGCAATCTGGCACTTCGTTTGGAAGGAGAAGAAAAGCTAACTTGGGGCATTATGGAACAATCTGATGGGCTACACAGGATGCAGGAAGCCACCTGCCCTGTGAGACATTTGCTAAATGGCAGTTTATTTCGGTGACCACCATCCATGCTATACTGTCGACATTCTGAACCTTCCATTGGGTCTCTAAGGTTGCCCACCCTTGTTTTAGTGCATAAGTTTTAGCTGTTAAAACTAATTCAGCACCAATTCAGCTGCTGCCATGTGGCAAACACTTCCCATTGCTATCATTCTTCTGTAACTGCATCGTAAAGGCCACTTGCATGGAGAAGCTACGAAGGAAGAAACAGTATGAAATCAGTTGAACACACTGCCATGTATTAGATTTCATTGTAATGGAGGCTCTGAGCAATCAGGGAAGTCATAAACAAGACATCGTTCCCCACCAGGAGCTGATGGAAGGAGCAAGGAGCAGACAAGATCAATTGTACCTTGTTCAACACTGACCAAGAGGCCTATAAACAGGAAGGCAGCCCAAGGATTGGGCCATAAACTATATTTACAGCACTTAGGGAGAGCAACGTTTTGCAATGGACCATAGGTGTCAAATCCACAAACGCTGTACAAGAGACTTACAACTGAGATGGGCTGTGTTGTTTTCTTAATTCTTTACATCCTTGTGTTTGTGCTCATCAAAACCACTTGACCCCCTGATGCACAGATGCTAACTGAATGCCAATAGTAACACATCCCATTTCAAAGTAACCCACCGCAACCCTCATTTCCATACTGCATTAGGGCTGATTTCTTATTCTCCGTGAGCATCTCTTCCTTGCAGCTGTAATTTCCATATGATCCTTTGCCCTGAATTTCAAAGCATAAGTTTGCTCTAATGGAGTTTGAACACTGAGATTTGTTCGTTGGTGACTTGCGGGGCAAATTGAAAGCGAGGCAGCCGATCGAGATGCTGATGATGCGGCACCCTCTAGACCTACAAATATCAGGGTTACGAAAGGGATACCTCCCACTTGTTTTCCATTCTCTTTCTTCCAGCTTTGGTGTCTGATATCATACAAAATAACTATTATTTACAAAGAACCATCCTTGGCCAGGATGGCACTTAAATTCTGCAGTGCCAATTAGAAAAAAGTATGGCAAACTAAATCTGGGATTCAAATCTTCCCTTGAAGCATTACTTCAATAGGGCGATGTAACAGAAATGTACATTCTCGGTGTTTTTTTTTAAAAAAGGAGATGGGTATTGGTTGTGTCTTTCTTTCTTCACCCAATAAGTCAAATAACTAGAAGAGGTTTTATATTTCCATTACAGTTACCGATCTTACGTCGTCGTCTTCTTTTTTTTTACAAGGCGCTGCACGAAGTGTATTAAAAGAAGGGTTTGAACAGAAATGCCATGAGCATTAAATATGTTCTATGTAAGGAGCATTATTGATTTTGACAAATGTACAGTTATTGCTTGCTATGGAAATGTTTTTGGGATCATCTCAAAGCTCATGCGGACTGGAAAAGGTGAAGCATAGCTATGCAGACAAAATAATTCAGTTCCATCACCAAGGAAGCCTTCGCTGCATTTGGTTTAAGAGAATATCATGAATGACGTTACACAGATTTATGAAGCTTTTTAGCCTTTGAGAGAGAGTAGTGGTGAAGGCACCAGGCTAGAAACCCGGAGACTGTGAGTTCTGGTCCTGCCTTAGGCACAAAGCCAGCTGGGTGACCCTGGGCCAGTCACTCTCTCTCAGCCCAAAAGCCAATCAGGCGTGGTAGGAGAGTTCTAGTCCCGCCTTAGGCACAAAGCCAGCTGGGTGACCCTGGGCCAGTCCCTCTCTCTCAGCCCAAAAGCCAATCAGGTGTGGAATGAGAGTTCTAGTCCCGCCTTAGGCATGAAAGCCGGCTGAGTAACCTTGGGCCAGTCCCTCTCTCTCTGCCCAAGAGTCAATCAGGCATGGTAGGAGAGTTCTAGTCCCGCCTTAGGCACAAAGCCAGCTGGGTGACCCTGGGCCAGTCACTCTCTCTCAGCCCAAAAGCCAATCAGGCGTGGTAGGAGAGTTCTAGTCCCGCCTTAGGCACAAAGCCAGCTGGGTGACCCTGGGCCAGTCCCTCTCTCTCAGCCCAAAAGCCAATCAGGCGTGGTAGGAGAGTTCTAGTCCCGCCTCAGGCACAAAGCCAGCTGGGTGACCCTGGGCCAGTCCCTCTCTCTCAGCCCAAAAGCCAATCAGGCGTGGTAGGAGAGTTCTAGTCCCGCCTTAGGCACAAAGCCAGCTGGGTGACCCTGGGCCAGTCCCTCTCTCTCAGCCCAAAAGCCAATCAGGCGTGGTAGGAGAGTTCTAGTCCCGCCTTAGGCACAAAGCCAGCTGGGTGACCCTGGGCCAGTCCCTCTCTCTCAGCCCAAAAGCCAATCAGGCGTGGTAGGAGAGTTCTAGTCCCGCCTTAGGCACAAAGCCAGCTGGGTGACCCTGGGCCAGTCACTCTCTCTCAGCCCTAGGAAGGAGGCAATGGCAAACCACTTCTGAAGAACCTTGCCAAGAACACGGCAGGGACGTGTCCAGGCAGTCTCCAGGAGTCAACACTGACTCAAAGGCACAAATACCAGTGTTGATGGCTTTGCATTTTTATAATTGGATTCAGGTTGTTGGACTGTGTTCCGCAAAGGGAGTAGTAATTCGACGATATATCCAGGATATGGTAGCTCAGAACCCTTTGGCTCCATCACTGTTTGAGCTCAGGCTGTTGCAGGACAGAAGGCGTCATACAAATTCACCTTCACTTAATTCCTGGAAATCCATGTCTACCGTGGACTCCACATTTGCAAACCTCTTGGCCAATATCTGGGTGAATTTCGCTGTTCCTCCTTCAGCTCACCCTGCGTTTATTCATTTTGGAGGGAGTATCAAGGGAAGAGGGCTTCCTTCTCAAAAATATACATCTTAGAATGAACCTACTAAAAACCTTCCCCGATAAGTCGTGGCCAACATGACTATTTCTGCTTTTTGAGTAAGTAGCTAGAAAATTGACAAACCAGGAAAGTCAAGAGCTGGCCAGATTTAGCCCATACTTTCAAACTCTACTAGATTCTGCTTTGGTGTCTTCTCCATTGAGGTTCTCCTGCTATGGTTCGCCAATCTAGTCTCTGCTGGTGGATTGCCCTGCTTGTTGTTGTTGTTTATTCGTTTAGTCGCTTCCGACTCTTCGTGACTTCATGGACCAGCCCACGCCAGAGCTGCCTGTCGGTCGTCAACACCCCCAGCTCCCCCAGGACAAGTCCGTCACCTCTAGAATATCATCCATCCATCTTGCCTTTGGTCGGCCCCTCTTCCTTTTGCCCTCCACTCTCCCCAGCATCAGCATCTTCTCCAGGGTGTCCTGTCTTCTCATGATGTGGCCAAAGGATTGCCCTGCTACGTTCCTCCCATCCTCACTACAGGTCCTGCTCAGGGGATAGTTCTTTTGAAATCCAAAATTAGCAATTCTATTTCATCTCCATCTCTTAATCTTTTTTTTTTCCCTTCATCTTTCATGGGAATCAGTTGGCGAAGGTAGTTGTGAACACAGCTGAGATGTACAAAATGTAAATAGCGTTTGGAGCAGCTGCAGAAGGAATTGAGCAATAAAAGAAAGGCCCCGAAAGAGGGTGGGTGGGAAGGGAATAGGGTGGCTTTTATAGGCAATGTCTTTCTGTTTTGAAGTGTCAAAAGAAACGCCATCCTCTATAGGAATGGAGCCGAAAGACAATTGGCCCAGATTGCCAAGCAGTGTAAAATGACATTCCTAAATATGCAGCAAAACTATTCACTGGAGTAATTTTTCTTTTTAATCAAAAGCAGATCCCTTCAGGATTTATTTTAAAAAACAACAGCACGGCTTCAAATGCCCTATTCATATTTCTCTTGCATGAAAATAACTGCCAAAAATCCTAAGAAACATTGTCAGGGATATTTAAACGTTCTCCAAAGTTCATGTTCTCCCCCAGCTCTTTCATATGATATGGGAGGTAAATGTCCTTGAGTTTCATCTCACCCTGCTCTCAGGTCTTGCAAACCATCACCTAAGAAGGATGCCAACCAGGTCATCTTGCATGTGTTGGGGGGTTATTATTCTGAAGTATTCACTGGCAGCAGGTCATTCCTCAAGAAGGTGCTCAAGGGCAATGCCCAGAACCCTTTGGATCTTCTCTTGCTCCATCTTGTCATTTCTGCGAGTGTAGATGGGCCCATCGGCAGAAAGCAAGTGAGGAAGGCATGGGTAGGAAACCCCCTAAATTCATCTTATCCAGAGACTTCCCTAAAACTGGAACCAGCACTAATCCAGTTCTGAGCACGAATGAAGCATGGGAAGGGCCACAGTTCCAGATTTCAGATGTAAGTTCTAACAACTCAACTTCAGACACCGTCAGTGATTCCTTAAGGCTCAGATAAGGCCAACGCATATCCAGTATAACTTACACAGCTGGAGGGCGTATTGAAAGAACTAGATGTTCTAGTTCTGGAGAAAATGTTGGTATTTAAAGTTGGTAACTGGAGTAGAGCTGGTAGATAAGGAAGAGTATATCTGTGGGGCATGGGAACAAAACCTCCGATATTCTAAATATTGTTGGACTCCAAGCCACCCAACATCATCTGTACTGGTTGAAGATAATGGTATCTAGCGCTTACCAATACCCAAGAATCAGAGGTTGTCACAGTGACAAATGGTGATATCATGGATGGTGCTGTTCTGCTGTTGTCTCTTACTACAAGATCATCTGCCTGCCATGGTGGTGCTGCTCACCCTTGACCTCCTGGGGCCTAAGGCATGTTTAAGGCTGCAGATCTTAAAGCCTCCAGTTTTCATGTCCTATAATTAAAGAGTACTATGCCAGAAATTTTGTCTGGGTGTTCAAAGACTCTGCTGCTGTTAACGTAACATTCTTAACCCCAGGACATATTTATCTCCTTTTACAGACCTCAGACATTTTATGTATATGTGTGTGTGTGTGTGCGTGCGTGTGTGTGTGTGTACACAACAGGAATTCTAAGTGTGAATAACAGCTGTGAAGCAGCATGGAACAGCTGCTAATCTAAATAATTTACCGTTAATTGGTTCCATGGGCTTTGGGAGAATTGCCATGCCCAGAAGTTGTGTAATAGGATGACAATGGAAAAGATGGTGACTGGCAAATGAAAGCATTTTCTACATTTTCTTTCCTAAAGACTTACTGATGCATTTGAACATCTGAAGCTCTGCAGCTGTGGGCCTCCAGAACAGACAATGCACAAAGACAACCCAACTCATTTACTGAACTCAGAGGGGGAAGAAGAAGCAAGAACATGACACCTTCTGGAACATGGGTGTTCTGTAACTTCTCACACTTTACTCTGGTAGCCAATTTATGGATGCACGAGCCCCTCATGGCTGCCATTTTGTGAAAGCACACGCAACAGAGTCTCAAAATTCTGAAAGTACCTCTTGATTCCTCCCCCCCCCACAGCTGACACATCCTACACACTCAAACAAGACATGTAGATCCTAGCAAACTCTAGGATATCTTTCTACTAATTTGTGCTGGTCTATGAACTTAACAAAAGTTTTCATTCCCCCATCCATCTTTCTTTGTACTGAGACAGTAGTTTGAACTTCAAAAATCCATTTCTCTTCCTGGCAAAGACTATGTTGGTGTTATTTTAAAAACATGGTGGCTTTGGAAGTTATTTTCTCCTAAAAATACCACCATGATATTTCTTCATTTATATTGAAAACTTTTGTCTGTGTGCAGTTTTATCGCTTTGCCTATGTTGACTCTTTAGGGAGAGAACTTTCGGGGAAGGTGAAATGAGGCCAGAGTGGCCACCATGTTCCAACTGTAATTTTTCTCCTCTCTGGCCTCATTTTACCTTCCCCGAAAGTTCTCTCCCTAAACA
This sequence comes from Candoia aspera, assembly GCF_035149785.1. Classification (NCBI taxonomy): domain Eukaryota; kingdom Metazoa; phylum Chordata; class Lepidosauria; order Squamata; family Candoiidae; genus Candoia; species Candoia aspera. The sequence goes on along the minus strand of NC_086167.1, from coordinate 13,785,579 downwards.
ATCAACATAGGCAAAGCGATAAAACTGCTTATCAGTGATTAATTTTATGAACCCAACACAGATCACCTTTTCTCCCCCTGCACACAGACAAATGTTTTCAATATAAATGAAGAAATATCACGGTGGTATTTTTAGGAGAAAATGACTCCCAAAGCCTTATAGGAAAGGTCACTGGAAAATAGTCTACAAATAGCTCCTGATGCTAGGATAACTTTGCTTTTGCTTTTATTTATTTATTTTAATGTAGGTAGCCACCCATCCCATGTGCGTGACTCTGGACAGCTCACAAGTTAAAACCATCATGACAAACTCATATAAATACATGAAAACAATTAACCCAAACTATAAAAGTGTGGGAAAATGCCAACCTACAACACATGGACAATGCAACCATCTTGTAGATTCTGCATCGACTTACCTTTGATCTGACCAGAGTATCTGGGAAAAGTTACATTATTGTTATGTGGCTAAAAGTTTTTTCCCCTGTAAATTTAGCCCCATGATAAATTTAGCCCCATGATTTGCTGGGCAGAGTTCATGGGGAAGATCTCATTCTGGAGCGAAACGTTAAGAAAGAATGGCTGAATGGCTGCAATTATCATTCTCTTTGCAAGAGGATATGGTCTTTTTTCTACTCGATTAGATTGGCTTTCAACCTCTGTTGTTGTGAAGCTCAGCTCCGGAGCACTTTTTCCATTTACAGCCTCTAACTGTCAATGGTAATTCAGCAGGTGAACAGTGGTGGTTCTGAAGTAGGGCAAGTGATGGATTGAACCAGAATGGCGCACGCTTCTCTTGTTCCTTAGAAGTACCTCTAGACCCTGATGGAGAGCTACCTCAGATTTTCCGTTTGGCAGGAGGAGGACGTTATTACATTCAGAAGCAATAAGATTATATTGGCTATATTGAACAAAACAAACTGGATCATTGGCAGGCTGAATTGCACTCCCCCAGACTAAGCAACTGACTGATCATCATGCAATCCTGCAGGTATATCTTTAGAGAGTGAAGCCTTGCTATTTTCAATCAAGCTTACATGCAGATAAGTGTGTTAGCCTGTCTTCTAATTTTTATTTTAGATATTATATTTAACTTTCATCTTTCCTTTTTGAGAACCAGGTTGGCATTGTAGACTTTGACACTGAAATTTCCATTCCTGGGAAAGGCTGTTTAGTCCAAAGTCTTGCTGGTGAATTTTATGGCTATACAATATTTTCATTCAGGATTCCCCAGTCCAATCCAACACAATGACTATTACATTGCATGTCCCCTATTCAGCTACTGGAGAGGTCTTTTTAAAAAGTGTAGAAGGTAGTGCAACTTCAATTTTTCATGAACAAAATGAAGCAAACACTCTTTCAAGAAAAGACCATTTCTAATCTCTTCTGTCCCGTTCTCATTGAGGCAAAATGTGGGCAAGCACCCGAAGTGAGGGGTGTCCTTATTTCTCCATGCCAGTGCTGAATATTCATAAAACTTTTTCTTAAAAAAGTCTAACCTTGTCTATTATTTGGACTCTTCAAACATTTCACACCGGGCTCCCTTCAGGCTTGGGATATTTTAGAGACTTTCTTGTGAAACATTGGCATGCATGAAACACCTGTTTAAAGGCTTGAAATCTTGTGATGTACTGGACCCCATGAGAGAACAGATAGACACACGCACACAGTAGCACCTGGAGCATTTATTTGAAAGCATTATTAATACTGTGTTTTCTATCCATGCAGTTTTCTTGGGAAAAGAACAGGTTAGGGATAGATCATCAAGGAGAAAATCTATCCATATGGTTGCTAGGAGTTGAAAATGACTTGATGGCACATCATCCATCCATCCATCAATTCATACTGTGTAAATTAGTGTAGTACCAGGAATCCAAATGGATCTTTGCACAAATGTTGAAAAACAAGGAATGTACATAATTATTCATTATTACCCTTTTATTTCATTCTTCCCTGTTGATATGTATTTTGCCCAGAGTCCTCAAGCAGCCTTGAAATTTGAAGGAAGGAAGGACATGGTCCTGCTACCTAATTTTGCCAGCTGTCGAAGCTAAGAGCTTGTAACCTTTTGGCAATTTGAAGTCAGCTCAAAGTCTATCTATCTATTTAATACAGTCACCTGGAAGCAAACAGGTGGGAGTGAGGAACATTGCAAAATTCTCTATGTGGCAGATGCATGTGGGCACAAGGTGAGTTAATCAACCCACTCCAACAACATTGGCCGGGAATTATTCAATTCTGAAATGAATTATTCTCCTAATCTGACTTGTAAAACCTGGTAGTGACCTACTTTTTTTTTTTGCATGCATGCATTTAACATCTATTCACTCAATGAGGCATAAACTCTGTGTATTTAAGGGCTGATTATTTAGAAAGATGTGCAGCTCAGATTTCTATCTCCGTTTGGGCTGCCTGTTTTTCTCTTGGGGCCAGGAGTAATCAACTCTTTCACACAACCAACTTGGACAGGCCCACGCAAACCTGTGGGGTTCCAATTACTTCATTTGCAAACTGCTCAAAAACCCAGGGATGGAGAACCGAGGATACATCTGAACAACCGAACCATGGATTATTGCTAGCTTTCATTTTAATTTGCTCGGTCCCATTTTAAAAATTCAGGAGCCCTTGACAGCTTTGGCCAATAATTCCAAATTAGGTCAAGGAGGCAGACTATCTGGATTTGAAGAAAAGGGTGATGTAGTCCTTGACAGCACATCATTTCAAGGAAAACAATCCATTTAAGTAGTGCATTTTAGCCTTGGTCTTGTTTATCTGGCATCAACTGACAAACAAATTGTCATACCCAATATAAGTGGCAGCCATCATTCCAGAGACAGATGGAACTTAGGTTCTCATGAAAACTGTCTGGGCATTTTCACCTGGAAATAGTGTATTTATCCATTCTCAAATGACCAGCCAAGATATCTATAGCCTTCAGCTATTCCATTAGCATTAGGCTGAGGACCTACATATCTTCAGGACCACCTACACCTCCTGGCTTCTGCCCATCAATAATATCTGGAAGAGAGGGCTCTCTTCAGGCCCCTTCTTTAAGAGAATATCATCTGCAAGAATCCCAAGGATGAACCTTCTTGGTTATGACACCCCATCTTTGGAGCATCACCCTGAGATTAGACCAGGTCCTTCCCTGTTAACAATCTACAAAGCTCTTAAAATTTAGCTATTCCAAATTGTTGAGGTGGGGACCTTTCTCAAAGCCAGGAGCCCCCCTATAGTATGTGTTGATTTTTGTTTTTTTCCTCTGTTGCAAAGTTTATTGCAATTGTCATTTGTCCTGTTGTCTTGCTTCTTCTCTTGCGTCTTCTGTTTGGTGATATCATTTTAATCCTCTTACTGGAGAAGATTTTGAAAACCATTCCGTGTCTCAATGGATTGAGTGACATGGAAGCACTAGTGAATAAATAAATCAACAACAGAGTATAAGTTAATTAAATGCAGAAATCTGCCTTGCAGTTCCTCAGAAGTTTCTTCCCTGGTGAGGGAAACTTCTGTTGTCTTGTCCTAACCGATCTCAAAGGGTTGACAGAAAGAGATCATGCAAGCAGAAAAGCATCTTTGTTTAGCTGATAGTGTAAAAGTGTGTGTGTGTGTGTGTGTTGATTTGCTACACGTGCACTGGGTGGTGAATTGGAGTGAGTTCCACCTTTTCAGCCCAACTTATTCTTGTTGCCCACTGCCAAACTGCTAGTTCTTTTTTGTTGCCTTTTTCTTTGTTTTAGATTTATACCATCTATATAGGGAATTGACCCTAGATTTATGTTTTGGTTGCTTTGATAATTTATATTGTCACCTTTGTAATAACCTCATCTAAAGGAAGGCATTTGCAAGCTATCTGGCCCTGGCACATAATTTAGAGACAGTCCATTCATTACCAGTTGTACCATTTGCAATACCCGGGTGGGGGAAATTAAAAACAAATCGAAATAAATCACTCCTCTTCCAAAGTCAATAAATATCTGGAGTGGGGCACTCTTAATAGGAAATGCACATTAGAAAGAAGACAAAAATATTTCTAATAGAGTTGGGACAAAATGTTTATAGTTTGCATCAACCCTGTTGAATTATGTTGCCAAGTCTTTGCCATCTGCAATTAAAGATAAGTAAATAAGGATAACATTGTACATTTGCCGGAATATTGCCTTCGGGGGGAACAATATGTCTTTCGTTCCTATTGAAACCAGTATTGAAGTGCTAAGCCTTTAAAAATGTTATATTTTTAACATTGTCTTTATTTTTGAGTTCTACTTGTAGGCAACCCATAGAGGCAAGTGATGGGTGTTACAGGAAAAAAAGGAATAAATTAATAATTTATTTATTTTTATTTATTTATATTTCAAATTTCCATCATCGCCCATCTCCCCCGAAAAGGGGATTCTGGTTAGGGTTTTAATTTGCACATCCTGGGCTAATATATAGTTAGAAACCAGTTATTCTTTGAAATGAACGCTCCTCTAGATCTTTTTTTCTTAACTGTGTAGTAGTGAAAAGTCTGGATCAGGATGCATGTAGCGAAAAGCCGTGGCAATGTTTATACAACTTAAAAAAATAAATCCTTGTAGAAGGCGGTAGACAAACTGGACACAACAAACTTATGAATAAGTAGATGGGGAAAAAAAAGACACGTTCCCATCTCAAAGCAGATCAAACATTCTGGTCTACCTCACTCAGTATTAGCTCCCCTGGCTCAGTATTGGCTTCACTGGTAATCATCTTTACTGGCTCACAACAGCTTTCCACATATCTAGGCAGACAAAGATGTTAGGAAATGAAAAACTGGTAACCTGCAATTCAAGCAAGCACGTGGTGGCCTTATGAGCTAAACCACTTCCCTACCAGTCAATAATCATCACCTGCACTTCCTATACAAGCAAGGTCAGTTGTTCAGGTACCCGAGAATGTAGGTTTACCTTTAGCTTCCATTCTGTTCCATTTTTTGCTTGTTCTCCATTCATACTGCAAAACTGTGGTATGCTTTCACAATACCCCAAACCACTCTTCCTTCTTCCCACCAGATGCCTTCTATTATCACTCCTGTCTTCTGTTTATCATCTTAGTTGTGGATCCATTTTGTTGACAGTTGCTCAGTGGGATAGCAAAAGTAGTTAGATCTTCTTTCTCAGCTCCCATCCCAACCATGTCCTTGTCAACCAGTGATGTTTTTGAAGAGGTGGGGGATTTGGAAAAGACACAGGAGAGTCCCTGAAATACAATAGCTGATAGAGAAGCCATCTCCAATAAAATATCTCCCAGATATGATGTCTTCAGTTGTCATAATCCCCATCCAGTTGAAGCTCAACATATTTGGAGTACTTCAAGATCGGAAGTACTTCTACTTCTATTTGTAGGAGGAGGATGATGATGAAGATGATGATGATGATGATGATCTATGGCCACCCACTTCAGGAAACTCTGGATGGCTTGCAACATTCAAAAATGTAATTAAAAACAGTGGAGTTTTTGGTGCCTTCGAGTCAGTGTTGATCCTAGCGACTGCCTGGACTAGTCCCTGCAGTTTTCTTGGCAAGATTTTGGAAGTGGTTTGCCATTGCCTGCTTCCTAGGGCCGAGAGAGAGTGACTGGCCCAAGGTCACCCAGCTGGCTTCATGCCTAAGGCGGAACTAGAACTCATGACAGTCTTGGTTCCTAGCCTGGTGCTTTTAATCGCTATGCCAACTCTTTGCCCTTGAGTCATTCTTGACTCCTAGGGACTACATGAACAAGTCCCTGCCGTTTTCTTGGCAAGGTTTTTACGAAGTGGTTTGCCATTGCCTCCTTCCTAGGGCTGAGAGAAAGGGACTGGCCCAAGGTCACCTAGTTGGCTTTGTGCCCAAGGCGGGATTAGAACGCACAGTCTCCTGGTTTCTAGCCTGGTGCCTTAACCACTACACCAACCTGGCTCTCATAAAAAACAGTTGAAAAGCACATAAACCAAGGCAAGGCATTACCATTAAAAATAATAAGAACACAATAGCAACGTGATAGGCCCCCACAGGCACACAGTGCCCCTAGGCCTGGTAACAGAGCCAGGTCTTAAAGGCCTTCTGAAACCCCAGGAGAGGGGGTCCTGTCTGTACCTCTGGAGAGAGGCTATTAACGTAAGTGCAAGAAATCCCACCTTACCCCAGATAAATTCACAAAACATCATGTTCTTCTTTTTAGCAATGCAAGGGTCTTTGCCCATCGACTTAAATGGGGTGGGGAGGGAAGGAAAACGCAATAGAACATTTCAACACAACACTAACCCATTCTCTTCTCTGTTACGTCAACGCAAGGCAATCTTAACCAACAGTGGATTTCTCATGCAGCCCCCCTCATAGCACTTTAATAGCATCTAGTCTGAAGGATAATGATTGCTTGGAGAATATGACCTGCAAACACAGGTCCAACTGGCAGAAAAATATTAATAATGTTGAGATGGTTCCCTTGATGCACCTTGGTTTGCATTTAATCACTTCCTGGGCTTCTGTCTTTTGCGAGTTCCTCTACTCCTTAATGTTATCTTAATGAAGTCTTTGTGTGTGAATTCCCCCCTCTTCTTGTTGTTTGCTGTTCAGAAGTGAATTTGTTCTGGATTATCACCGTTTAATGTAGTTATTATACATTTTATTTTTATTATTTTTTTCTCTTTAGTATGCAAAGAGAAAAAGAATTGTTGATCCCATCTCCCAATTTCTTCCAGTAGAGAGACTCAAGGATTTACTTGTGAAAATGTTGAAAAGAAGATGTAGATGTTTTTTTTTTTTAAGGCAGCATCCCAAAACAGCGTGGGATCTGGGCTTCTGGCTGAATGGGGCCTGGTGTTTCCTTGTGACACAGAAGAAAAAAAAAAGGAGGAAAAAAGAAATGTGGAGAAATATAACCCCCAGACTCAAAATTCAGTTAGTGTGTAGAACCAGGAAAGATGGATGGAGATTCAGATCTCAGGGTGAAAATTTTTTCTCCAATTCACTGGCTATTCATTTATTTTGTTTGATACATCTTCCTCCCCAAGAAATGCCAGATGGCAGAGATTTTGTTCCTTCCCAGCCTCACTGAACCCTCACAACAACCCTGTGAAGTAGGTTAGGATTTACTATGAGGTGGGTGTACTTCATCATGAGTTATTGGATAAGCCATGTTGGCTAGTTCACACAGTGCTCTATGCTACTAAACCATGGTTCACAAAGCAGAATGGTGGGATTCACTCAACTCACTCCATCAAGGCAAGGTGTGCTCTTAGTGATTTGAACTTCAACTTTTCCACACTAGTCCAAAAGAGAAATTGCTGCCTTGAAATGGCCTTGACAAGCCTAAGCTTCTCAATTGCCACAATCCAAGGTGGAAGCTCTTTAGTGGTCAAGGGTCACACCATTTCTGGAGGGTTGCCAAGTGGGTGAGATCATATCACATGTTTAGGCAAGGCTGGCTTTGGAGTGGGGGCTTCAGATATAATTTTCATGTGTTTCCCTCTTCAACATGTCTGGCAATTGCCTTTGGTCCTCAGCTGTCATGGTTGGAAGTGACCTGACACAAACAAGAGGTTGGGGACCATGCATGGTCCTTAAGGGGACAGCTCAGGGGTTAACAGATAAAGAAATATCATTCTTCTCTCCTAGCCCAGCTCTTCAGTAATTAAACTCTGCACATACTGGGCTTAATTTTGTTCTAGGCAGAGCTTCTCCTTCAGCAAGTGGGGAGAAGGTAGACTCTGGATCCTTCATTATGAAGAAGAGGAAGAAAAATTGGCCAGTGGTAGAATTTGCAGAAAGTTCTTCTTCCAGGTGGAGCTTTTCAAATGAATCTGAAATAGGTTTTCTGTGTCCTTTGGGGAAATGACACAGCGAGTCTGAATGTTGATTGATTATGGGATGTCACTTAACATTAAGGATAAAGAAGACCTTACAAATAAAAGGTGTCCAAATATGTTAAAACAAGGTGACCTTCTTTTCAAGGGAGCAGAGTCAGTCTGGCAGAATGAATAGTGCAGAGAGTCTGTAATGTCACAGATATTGTTTGTGAAATTGTTGAGTCTGGCAGATGATAGATGGATAGAAAGATAGATAGATAGCAATAACAGTATAAAATTAAAAAGAAAATGAAGTGGGAATGAATGAATGATGTAAGATTGTTCTCATAGTTCTCCTTCCTCCCTGTCTGAATTTTGGAATCCTTAGTAACCTGGTTGTAGTTACAAAACGGAACTGATGTTCTGTTTTATTTTCACATTTTGTGCAGAGTCCTTAGTACGAGTTCAGCTTTGCAAAAGGGTCACTACTTGGGTCTGCTGTTGCAAAAACCACAAAACAAAACAAAAACCCATTGAAAGATCTTTGGGCAGCTGAAAAGAAGGCCTCACCACAGAAGCTTTGAAGGCCCGGAGCCAATTTCATTAGATACATGGCATGCCATCGTGAATTGGTTTATGAATGAGGTTATGTGTTATCTAGCCAATTATGGGTTAGTCAGCTAACCAGCATTAAGCGCATCTGTGTCAGCCATCAGCCCAGACATTGGGCTCATTCAGTGGTTCCCCTGTGAGCAATCCAATGGGAGAGATTTGTTGAGATCAACCCGTATCTCAACAGATAGGACAAAAACTTGGTGGAAGGTAGAAATGCCATCTTAAGATTTCCCTGAATTTCTTTATGTGCATGGGGAGGGCTGGGGGAGGAAGAGATTTGTTATTGTCTCCCTTTCTTTGCCTTGTAATTCAAGAAGTTGTAAATCTCCTTTAATCTCTCCTTGAGGAGAGGGTAACCAATTGAGAAAAACAAATCCTCTGCAATCCGCTTGGCAACGAACAGCCATTTAATGTTCCCGCTCTGAGCATTTGGCTTCAGAGCTGTGGGTCTTTCTGGATATCCTTTCTTTGCGGTAAGATTTCAGCCCCTGCTTACACATACACAGAAAGATTTTTAATTGTCTGCCGGAATTCCAATGCATTTCTATCAATAATAGCTGATTTCTTGGCTTTCTCTGCTCTTAGCTAGACTGAAGCTAAGGGAGAACAAATCCCTCAAATTGAGCCTGACTTCTGATAACTACACAATGGCTTTTTAAAAAACAACAACAGCCATGGGGAAGCGCTTTGTCCTTGCTGCCATGCAGGATATTTTTGACATTCAAGTCTAGCCTTCAGCTTTGGACCTCCTAATGGCCGAAACCAAATTCTAGCCAGGTCCAATCCGGTGTCGCTTTCTTGGGATCTGGTAGGTGCTGAGAACTGATTGGATTTGGGGAAGAAAAAAATAATAATAATAATAATAATAAAAAAGACACTCAATGGGCCCGATCTACAAGGACACCTGCCGTGAAGATGACAGCATGGTGGTAATGTCATGACGCCATTCCTGCCCTTGTGAGTTTGCATCCCCGTAACAGACACACAGGCTGAAATTGCAACAAGGTCTACAGTATGTGTTGCCAGTTTTTATTTAGTTATAAATTTATTCACCGCCCATCTCCACCTCATGGGGGACCCTGGGCGGTTTAGAACAAAATGAAGTTAAAATTTAAAACCATTTCAATACAATAATACAATAAAATAAAGATATAATAAGAGCTAAGTGGCAAAAGATGTTAATCAGTCTGTGAGTGTAACAGGCCCCTCAAAATCACTTAGGGCGCTAGCCATCCCCAGGTATGACTGTTCCCCCTTCCATTCCAAGCCTGCTGACAGAACCAGGCCTTTAATCTTTTTGGGAAGTCCAGGAGCAAGGGGGCCTGTCTCACCTCTGGGGGGAGGATGTTCCAAAGGGCGGGAGCTACAGCAGAGAAGGCCCGCCTCCTGGACCCCATCAGATGGAATTCTTTTATAGACGGGGTCCGTAACATGCCCTCCCTGCATGAACGGATGGGGCGGGTCGATGTAATAGGGATGAGATGGTCCCTCAGATATCCTGGTCCCATGCCATGTAGGGCTTTAAAGGTAATAACCAACACCTGGAATTGGACCCGGAAGCAAACTGGAACCCAGTGCAGCTCACGCAACCAAGGTGTTACGTGTGTAAATCTTGGAACGCCCAAGATTGTCCGCGTGGCTGCATTCCGAATCAGCTGAAGCTTCCGGATACTCTTCAAGGGTAGCCCCATGTAGAGCGCATTACAGTAGTCTATATGGGAGATGACCAGGGCAGTTGCTTCCAGCCTCGCTCTTATCCAGACATCTGTACCAAACCTTTTGCTGCAAATGCATTTATTGCAACTCTGTTGGTCAAACTCCACTTCTCCTTATTTATTGACTTCCCAATGCAGACGGAATGGCAAATAAAATGGGGGGGGGTAGCAAAGACAGTCATGGACATGGGTACCCACCCAACCAGAGCAGCAATGCCAGGAGCCAACCGTTCCACCAAGTCAGGACTTTGGAGGAAGACTCAAATCAACAGGAGGGTACTCAAAAAACAAGTCTATCTTGCTAGGGTTTAAATACATATTGTATCTAAATTTCCCCCTCTCTCCAATCACTAAATTCAGAGTCTAATATTATCTGATTGCACCAAGGCTGCAAAGTCCTTATTAAAGCAAATCAATGAATTCATCTGGATTTTATAGGTGAGTTCATAAAAGAGGCAAGATTAAAGGCTTTCTCTCCCCCGATAGCTTTCTTGCCATTTTTGCTGTGAAAATAATGTTTTCCAGTGGAGGGGAGGGGAGAGGAAGGGAGAGGATGGCCAGAAAAGGCTGCTGCTGTCAGAAATATGCAAGGGTGAATCATATCCAAGATCTAATTAAGCCAATGTAGAGATTGGCTAGCAAAGATGGTTAACATTAACTGCGCTGCCTTCAAGTTTATTATTTTGGTGGCATCAGAGTGGATGGAACAGCTGCAGAGCCATTTTCTTTAAAATGAAATAAAAATATTTTAAGGACTGTCTGATAATGAGATCCTAATTGTTAGCTAAGCCTTAATACAAAGAGAGGTCAGGGAATCTGTGGCTTAATTGATTTTTTTTTTCCTTCCAGAAAATAAAGCCTGCATGCAAAGAGGCCGGTGCGACTGCAGCGGGAACAGTCATTAAAAGCTTATTAGCACACTTGGCCCCAGCAATAAGACATAAAAACAGAACATTAAGGCATATAACAGTTTGCTTGCATGAACCACTCTGTTTTTTTATTTTCTTGCTGAAGTTTCTCCTGCATTTAAATAAGATGAAGCTTAATTATCCCATGCTTGAAAAATGGGGTGTTTGCAAGAAGGCCTCTCTTGCAATGGAAACACGGAAAAGTGGAATCTGGCATGGCAGCAATTCCCCATGGCACCTGCCCTCCAAATAGAAATCATGCTGAAAGTTGGAACTGGAAAGGGGCCTGAATTAGAGGAGTAAAACCTGAGCCTTTGGAATGCTGGGTTGAAATGAAAAAGCCAATGAGTCGTATTATTTACAGAATTGGCCTATGACTCTTTATAAAAACAAAGCAATTTAGAGAAGCCAAGGAAAATCCAACACTAACAAGCAATGCGGTAAAACTCTGCATACATGGATATTGAATATGGCTCGCGTAGTTTCTAAGGTCATTGATTGTCTGATTGATTGATTGATTGATTGACTGAATACAGTATGTGCCATAAAGTAATTTTTGACTCCTAGTGACCACATAGATAGATCTTCTCCATGACAATCTATCCCTAACCTGTCCTTTCAAGTGTCCCAACAGAGTGCCCAACACCATTGTAACTGAGTCCCTCCACCTTGCTGCTGGTCATCCTCTTTTTCTCTTTCCTTTCACCTTTCTGAGCATCGTAGACTTAGACATAGAGCTGGGTCTTCACATAATGTGTTTGAAGTATGATAACTTGAGCCTGGTCATTGGTGCCTCCAATAAGAACTCCGGGTTGATTTGTTTGATGATCCATTGGTTTGTTTTCTTCACTGTCCACCACCTTCTCAGGAGTCTTCTCCAACACCAGAGTTCAAAGGTGTCAATAGTCTTCCCATCCTGCTTCTTCAAAGTCCAATTCTGGCTTCCATACACTGTCACAGGGAACACCATGGTTTGCATGATTCTGATCTTTGTAGATTTAGACTGATCAGGCCATTTGAATATCTTTCCTTCCTCAGGTGAGGGGCCCACCATCAAAGAAGCTGCATGTCCATTGCCTGTTGATTGTATTATAGGAATCTCACAAGGGCTGGACTTGATGTTCAGATTTATATTATCTCTTGCAGAGAATGTGTTTATTGAATAGAACAAGATAAATATTAAGAAGTCTAGCAACTCCCATTATTTATAGGCTCTATTTTCATAACGAGTAGCTAAAAATGAATATGTAGCTCTAGTCTCTGTAGCTTTCACATACAGTATGCATGATTTTTAAATCTATAATCCCATACGATTCTCTCTTTTGCTTTAATTTGCATTTTTTTAAAAGTCCTTTCAAAATACTTATACTAATATGCATTTAAATGTGTACTTTGTCACAAAACAATATTGGAAATGCCTATTTGGATAGCTTCCAGAAACTTCATCACAGCTTCAGAGAAGTGCTGAATTCAACCGCTAGCTAAAATCTCATCTCATGTGGAGAATATGCTCTATTGTGAAGTAACAAATTCTTGTGAAAAATATGTTTTTACAAATAAGGGTTTTGTTTTGTTGAGGGAAGGTGCAAGTGGTTGAGGAAATAGGAGACAATGAGCTTATGAGTGAACAGGCTGTGTGAAGACAGGCTGAAGGAACTTGAGATGTTCAGCCTGGAGGAAATAAGATGGAAGGGACATACAGTCTCAGTGTTCAGGCACATGAAAGGATGCCATAGGGAAAATGGACAGTAACTATCTTCCGTGCCTACAGAAACTGGCACCAGAAATAACTGACATCACTTGCAGCTTCCCAGATTTCATCTAAATACAGGGAACAACTTCCTGATGGTAAGAGCTGTTCACTTTCTCCCTAGGGAAGTTGTGGGTTTTCCATCTCTGGAGGCTTTTAAGAAGAGGTAGGACAGCTACCTCTTGAGGATGGTTTAACTGGTTTTTCTGCATGCTGCAGAGAGTTGGGCTAGATGATCTTTATGGTTCCTTCCAGTGCCACAATTTTATGCTTCTATGCACAAATAAGAGGTAGGTTAAAGGCACATGATGGAATGACCTTGTTGGAGCTAAGGAGGCCTGGCCCTGTCTTCATTTAGAACAAGATCCAAGCAAGGGCCACATCATGAGGCCCACCAAAGAAAAGCTTAATGTGTATTCCATTAAAAAAAGTACAAACACACACCACTAGAATATATTTCTGATACCTACTTAATAAAACAGATCCCGCAACTTGCCAGATTTTTTTTTCTATTCACTCTTGGGCATGATCCAGATATTTTTACTGTGGATCTGCAGCACCCTTGAATTGAGACAGGTGATTTATGTTGGTTTAGAAGACCATTGATGGACGTTGGATGCTCAGAACACATCTCACCAGGGCCGAGGGGTGGTCACCCGTGACTTCTCAGTTGAGATTAAGACGCTACTTTGGATTGATCAAGTTCCCTGCAGCTTGGGATGACGAACGTCAAATAAATTCCCCGTGGGTCCCACTTCCCACATGTATTTGTGACATGAAACACTCAAAGAAATCTGTAGGCATTTATCATTCTCGGTTTCGAACTTTCTCACCAATTGTGAATGTCTGTTGATTCCAGAGGAATGTGGGGAGGGGAAAAAAGGCTATTAGTGGCTGGAAAAAGGGGGCAGTAACTTTAACCTACTCCTAAATCATCTGCTGCTATATTTGCTGGGAATGGTTTCATTCTTCCTTTTTCTACCCTGCTAAAAAGGAGAGAGAAGAAACACATGTGGAAAAAGATCATAGAGTCTCTTCTTCTTTTGCACAAGAAGTTTCTTCAATTGCCACCCAGTTGCTTCTTTTATCAGCTGAAAGGTTCATCTAGTCAACCCCAATTTGCAAGCTAACAGCCTAAATCAAGCCCACCAACCCCACCTGCACACACGTATTTAGGCAGCTTCCCTTTTCTTCCCATGGCATGCAGATCTTTGAACAGGTGGTTAACAAACTCATTATTTCAAGGTGGCTTCTCTACCTCTGTTTGTTTCTGAAGGCAAAGAATGGGGGAGGCCATGGTGGGGTGGGGTGGGGGGGAGAACAGAATGTCTTTATTGTTACATGTTCTGGGTAATGCAACAGCTGGTGTTTATGCTAATTTTTGCTTAACTTGCAAATAGACCGGGCTGAGTTTGAACCAGGCCAGCTGTCATAAAATCCATTTCAAGATGCCTGCAGAGACTTTGAAGAATAGCTATGATCCAACCAAAGTCAGGTTGGGTTTCTTTCTACCCAGCTGTAATGGGGGAGAAAAAGCTGGGCAAGCAACACAAAGGGACTGAATGATAAGAAGATTGAGGCTGATTGAGGTTGATTGGAGGAGAGCATCTCTCAATGAGGATATTCAGAGTGGATCAGGTGCCTGAACTTCAACTTTCCTTCAGTCCTTCATTATTTATATTGGACTGACCTTCTGGTGAGGAACACTGGCTGAGAACAGTTTATATATGAATATATGAATGCAAGTATTCAACTTTACCCTGCTGACTGCTGAGGACCCATGGTGGTTAACAATCACAATTAAAACCAGAGATATTAAAAAACAATTTGAAAACAACCATTAAACAACAACCACAAGCTGGTTTTAAAAGGGGTGTTTTATTGACCCTTTAAAAGGATTACAAAGTGGTTTGCCTTTTCAGCTCAGGAAGGAATACTTCCAAAGAACTTGGGCAGTGGCACAGAAGGCTTGGTCTCAAGCCACCGTGATGGAGGTGAACCTCTTGAGATGATCTCAGTGAGTGATGTGTGTATGGGTGGTTGGGAACATACAAAATCAGACATCCTCTCAAGTAACCTGAGCACCCAGAAACAAACTGGGAACCTGTGCAATGCTTCTAACACAATGTTAATGTGGTCTTCTAGAGTTCTTCTGGGAAACTACCTGGCTGCTAAGTCTATACCTACTGATGTTTCTGGACCAGACATGAAGGCAACCCCATGTAGAACTCCTTATAAAGGTTACAAGTGCATGCAGTTGGTCTTTAAGTAACGCTGATGAAAGGAAGCTTGAGTGGCTGTCTCAGCCTCTGAACCCCCCCCCCCCACCTCCCAAATGATTTATTGGCATCTTCTAGGAGAGAGTCTTCAACAAAGGATTGTTACCTTGTCATGATGCTGGAGCTTGAGCACCTCAATGATGCCATGAGCTAAACAGTGAAGGGCCACCCAAGACAGGAAGGTCATGACAGAGAGGTCAGACTAAATGTGATCCCTGGGGAAGGTAACGGCAACTCACCCCAGTATTCTTGCTGTGAAAACTAAATGGATCAGTACAACCAGAGATATGTCAGTATACCATCAGAAGATGAGATTCTCAGGTCGGAAGATGGTCAAAATGCTACTTGGGAGGAGCAGAGGATGAGTTTAACTAGCCCCAGACATGATGACGCAGCTAGCTCAAAGCCGAAAGGATGGCTAGTGGCCGATGGTGCTGGTGGTGAATGGCAAATCCGATGTTCTAAGGATCAACACACCATTGGAACCTGGAATGTAAGATCTATGAGCCAGGGCAAATTGGATGTGTTTATTGGTGAGATGTCAAGATTAAAGATAGACATTTTGGGTGTCAGTGAACTGAAATGGACTGGAATGGGCACTTCACATCAAATGACCACCAGATCTACTACTGTGGACAAGAGGACCACAGAAGAAATAGAGTAGCCTTCATAATTAATAGTAAAGTGGCTAAAGCAGTGCTCAGATACAATCCAAAAAATGATAGAATGATGATAGAATGTAGAGTGACTACATTCAAAACATCTCTCTGAGATGGTAAATCCTCACAATGAGGATCTTGGACTTTGGATTCAATTCCAAATTACGTCCTCTCCTTTATGATATTAACAATTGGGGGTAGGTGTCTCAGAGAACTACACCATGACCTGAAAAAAGATTTGAATGCCATAACTGCATTGAAAGTTCTCATCTCCAAAGGTCTCAGAACAAATTATCTGTTCTAAATGTTCTGCTGGGGGATAGGGGACCTTATGGTGTGGATTTTGTCAGAAATATAGAAAATGTTTCCTAAGAACCATGATGAATTTCAACTGGGTTGCATCAAATACTGCACAGCATCAACTGTGTGCAGGAACTTGGATGGCTTTAGAATGAGATTGACAAAGACATAGTTGAAAGGTCTATCAAGGGCCATTAACCTAGAATATTTGATTTCTTGCTGGGATGGGGGCAGAATGCCTCCAAGTATCAGTTACAAGGAAAACACCGTGAGAGAGGAGTACAGCTCCACTCCTACTTATTGTTGTGGATCAACTTATTGTTGATCCACACAACACTGCGTGGATCAAAGTGGCTAACCAGATTCTTCTGAGTGCTCACTCAGAAGATCTGGTTAGCCACTATGATCCACGTAATGTTGAATTAAGATGGGCTTTGGCCTGATTTTGCCAAACACAAGGATTATATTTTTGTGAAGGTGTGGTATGAAGTTTCTGCAGGTAAAAGATGCCCAAAGCCCTAAAACTGTGCCAGGAAGAACAGGATGGCGGAAGTAGTTGATGCTCTTGAAGTCTGAAGTGTAGCTCAGAGGTTCAAAGCGCTGGAGCAGCGCTGTCAGGAAGAGATGCTAACTTCAGTAGATGGTAATATTTCGCTTTGCCAGCATGTATCCTGGTACATATTGTTCAGTGAAGTATTCCTGCAAGCCCAATTTGATCATCTATCAAACATCTCCCATTCTGGTTTATGAAGTCTCATGCTTGAGTTATGTTCAGAGACCTTTCAACACTGTGCATGCAGCGTATTGTTCTTCCCTGTCCTAGTTGAAAATCAATAAGAGTGTAGCAGGGAAGAGGCATCTTCTCATGATGGATGCTGAGCACCAGCAGGTCAAACTGCAAGCTTGGTCTCCATCATAAAACACAACAGCTGTCAACGGTTGTGAGAGAGGCCGCTATGCAAGGTCAGCTGGAAATGTGTTAAAAAGTAATAATGATCCTTACATAAATGTTTGGGGAAATCATTATTTGCTGATGGAGGAGAGAAAATCCAGATTGCTCCCCCTACCAAGAAAGTTAATGGCTTTATATACTTGCAACACAGTGACACAAGTTGGTAGTGGTGGAACTTCTGAAGATCCCAATCTGCTAACAACAAGCAACAACAGCACCAAAATATATCCCACTGGCTTTTCTGTAATAATTCAGGAAATAGAAATGGTTTCAGTACCTGGCTGAGATTTCCTTTGCCCTATTTTGCAAATCTTTGTGGCAAGCAGCCAAATCAAATGTTCTGCAAAAGCTCACCTGCCAGAAGAGCTTGGAAAAAAAAGTCAACCTGTTTGTAACTATGTGGGATGTCATGAGAATGAGGGTCCTGTAACTCTGAGATGGACAGACAGATTCCCACCCAAAGCAGAAGGAGGAGATGCTCCACCCACAGGGATAAGGCTTGAGGAACGCTCAAGAAGGTCAAAAGGTCTTTGATAAATGTTGGTAAATGGACTGCCATGATGCACTGCTGTCTGATTGCCTGTGGTGGGAAGCATCTTAACGTTCACTCTTTGGGCTGGAAGCTCAATGGGCTGGTGATGGAGAGAAAATGTGTACTTTCATGCCAATCAGGGCCCAGAACAATCATGGAAATAATATCTCCAAAGAGCTAGTCAATTAATGGGATAGCTGCATGACAATAAAGAGAAAACACCTTGGAAAGGAGGACAGCTCTTTCTGTTCTCTGGCTGTTGTCATTGTGAAATTTAATCAGGAAAGGACAAAGCTGCAGGTGAAACATCTGCAAGTCAGACAAACAGATGTTGTACAGGTAGTCCTCGCTTAACAACCATTCATTTAGTGATGGTTCGGACTTACAACAGTGCTAAAAAACTGACTTATGACTGATCCTCACATGCATGGCCATTGCGGCATCCCCACGGTTGCGTGATCACAATTTGGGTGCTTGGCAACCGGTTTGCATTTATGACTACTGCAGCATCCCATGGTCACATAATTGTCATTTTTTATTTATTTATTTTATTTATTTATCCAATTTGTCCTCGCCCATCTCCTCCCATTGGGGGACTCTGGGCGGTTTACAACAATCAATTAAAACAACTATCATAAAATATAGAGTATAAAATTACAATAATAAATAATATAAATAAGAGTAAAGATAAAGAGTAAAGATTTTTTACCTTCCCGGCCTGCTTCTGGCAGCAAAATCAAAGGGTAACTGCGTGATTCAGTTAACAACCACATGGTTCGCTTAACGCCCTTGGTGATTTGCTTAACAGCCCCCACAAAAAAGGTCATACAATTGGGTCAAATTTGCTTAATGACCTCTTTGCTTAGTAACCAAAATTCCAGTCCCAATTGTGGTTGTTAAGTGAGGACTACCTGTAATAGTATGTGAGAGAGACCGTGGGAGAAGGGGCGAAGAGATGCTGCAGCTGGATAGTGGGTGGGGCAAGAGGCTCAGAAGGGACCCTCCCTAGTTTCTCTAGGGCTGTAAAGGAGATGGTGGGAGAATGGTACTTTCAGACTTGCAAGATTCTGTCAAGGTATCCTTACAATAAAGTAGAATTAGCTCATCTGGTTTACCCCGCGAGGCCAACAGATATTTACAGTACTCAGAACTCTGCACTTTTCCAATGGAGGAAGAGCATTTTGGCTCTGTGTATTTCAAATGCATGTGATTTTTCCCCTCCTCCCTGATGGAGAATGGGGACCAAAGAGAAGTGGAGCTGGGAGAAGGGAGGAAGAGTCATTTATTAATTCTGGCATAAATCTTTTGCAGATCAAGCAGTTTTTAACCAAGACTGGGAAAGGGGTACAAAATCAGGCTGTTGTTTAGCTGACTATCTCTTGGAAAGGATCCAATACTGTCTCTTCTTATGCTATGATTTTTGGTTGGGTTTTGTTTTTTGTTTTTTGGTATTTGCATGTGTAAACATTTTGAAAGGATGGTACAAAAGGCCCAACAATCCTCCGGGGGAGGGGAGGAAATCCAGATACATAATTCAGAAGCAAAATTAATAAGATTCAAGGAACTGGCTCCTGATAATTAAAATTCTGGGCTATTTCTAAGGCTAGCCAACAGCTGGCATACAGCAACAGGACTCATGATCTAGCATCTTTCATTGATACATCTCCACTCTTCTCCTCCAATTATCATTATTTTTTTTCACCAAAACACTCTTCTGGAAAATGTGCCCCCCCTTAACTACTTTGAAGCTTGGTTTTAATTTAGATGCAAAGTACTCCCAAAGTTTTTACAGCCTCACCAGCACAGGGCCTGCAGCAGCCCATAATTATGATGCAATGCTGTTGTCAGATTTGATTAGGATGTTTTGTTTGATTCTTCCCAAGCAGCCTAGCTGAGCCTTGTGCAATCAGAGAAAGAGTCCCTCTCAACCATTTGGTCCCTAAGTCTGTTGGCTGTGGAGGTCCCGTTAGCCCTTCGAGGTAGTCCAGACAAGAAGCACAGCCAGGAATAGTAGCTCTATCTTTTTTTAAAGGTTGCATTAACAGAATCTTGCAAGTCTGAAAGTCTTTCTCCCCTCCTTTCCTTTCACTCTCTGGAAAAATAGGGAGGGTCCCTTCTGAAATGTTTCCCATGCCCTCTTTCCTTCTGTGGGTTGAGATACCTTTTGTATGATGGTGGTCTAGTCTGCATCTCTTCCTCCTGTCTCCCAAGGTCATTCCCACATACCATTACAGGTCCATGCTGAGCCTCCAAATGCTGGACTCATCTGAAGAAAGGGGATGAACTTGGGCAGGTGATCGGTATCTCAGGAAAACCTGAACACACCACCCTTGAATCCGATGCAGAAATATAGGGAAAATTTCTCTTGTGGGTGATCTGAGCCAACTTGATTGCTCCAGGTGGCAGAAGGAGCAGTGGTTGGCATTCTCACTTCCTGCTACTCATCTCTCCATCACTCCCCATATTTCCCCATCTGAAAAAAGCCCCTTGGGAGGAACTCCCTGTTGCAGAGTGCTGGAAAGCATTTGGCCCAGAGAGATCAGAAAAATCACACACCAGGCATTTCTATAAAAATAAATTTATTTACAGAAAGCTCAAAAACATATTTATAGGCTTGTGAATTCACACGTGCTCAGAG
Source organism: Candoia aspera (assembly GCF_035149785.1). Taxonomy (NCBI): domain Eukaryota; kingdom Metazoa; phylum Chordata; class Lepidosauria; order Squamata; family Candoiidae; genus Candoia; species Candoia aspera. The sequence goes on along the minus strand of NC_086167.1, from coordinate 13,765,446 downwards.
AGAACCGGGCTGCTTACCTGGCTGCAAAAGCGAAACTAACAAGCTCAGGCAAGCTGCCTTCCTCCAGGCAATGCAGCTATTAACACCCAAACTGAGGACAATTAATTTCGACCTCTTCACCCTGCCGATATTTAAGGAAGTATTCAATTCCTGTCATGAGTAAGGACAATTCCCATGGTAACCTTAATGGCTTGTCCTGGCAAAAACAAAGAAATTCCAACACTCCCTCTGGTCTTCCTTTGGGATTATGAGAGTGTGGGAAGCCAGGGATGCTGCAGAATGATTGAGAGAGGATTGCATATTGAAAAAGAGGACATTCACATATCCCCTTTGGCCACCTCACTGAGGTGTGCCAGAACATCACAATTCACCCCTAGGAAATTCACATTTACCTCTTCTTGGAAAGAACTGTTCTTTCATCAGACTGAATGAGAATTGGTATAGAGGTAGAATCTTTCCAAAAGGCATTGATTTGGCTGAAGGCACTTCCCATCTTCCATTATTGCACATGTGGCTGCATCGATTCTTCTGTGTGGTGCTGAGTCAATGCCCAAATGTGTCCATGACCATATTAGGAAAACACTGCACAAAAAGAATCATTAGGCTGTGGGTCTGGAGGCTCAGCTGCATCTGAATCAAGCCAATAGAGGGGTGTTCTTCCCCAGAGTGGGGAACTAAGGAAATGCATGCTGGCTTGCATTGCTTTCAAAGAGCACAGCCATTACTCAAGAAGCAAATTGCTCAGACTGAAGGTGGATCAGGCAAGCATCCATGGTCAGATGAACCCTGATTGGCTCATTGTCCTCTCATGATTCCTGAGAAACAAGGTGCAGTCATTCTTTTGGACCAGCATAATAATAAAAAGATGAATGACTGTTTCTGATGTAAGGTTTCTGATATCAAGCTCCTCATGAAATGGTGATCTCATTTACTGGAGATCTTCACAAAGAGGTTGGATGGCCACCTGCAGAAATGTTCTAGTAGATCCTGCACTGAGCTGGGTACCGGCTTGGATGACCTTCGGGGTCACTTCCATTTTGATGATTCTATTGTCTTTGGCCCTTAGCTTTCAGCTTTGCTAGCTCAAGACCTCCACCCTTCCCATTACCTAAGGATGGGTTAAACTTCCAGACCGTCACTGGCCTCTTCCAAATGACAGAAGGCAAAAATATATGGATCTCAAGTTGAGGCTTCTTGCACATGCCACAAGGACAGGGCTCAGGAAGGGCAAAGAGGAAAGCACAGGAGAAATGGTGACTCCATTAAACGGCAAACTATCCATTATCCATTTCCTCTAGACTCACTCCAGTGAAAGGCAATGTTAATGGAGGAAGCGGTAGGAAAGCAAATGGCCTGTCAGATGCTAGAGTTCCCTAATGAAGAAAGATTCAAAAGAGAGAAAAATGGAGCTTAGAAGCCATTCTCACATCTGCAACTTAAATGCAGAATGGATGAGTGTGCCTGGCAGAGGTGTGCAGGGGTAGGTTTTCTAAAAATATGGATGTTTTTAAGGAGAGAGGAGGTAATTTTGCACCTCGGATTTCCAAAGTCTACCCAGAATGTGTTTCGCCTTCCCATACCCCACACGTCTATTCATCATCGATAATTTCAGTAAGTGATTCACTTCACCTAGCCTTTTCTTTCAGTCCTGCTTTGCCTTGCCTTTCTCACAGACTGCTTTTCTCTCATCCTGAAAAGCAGCTGGTAAAACAGCTTACCTTGATTACAGGCTAGATTTGACAATTGTGCAGCATGAGGGTTCTTTTACATTGATGTCTAAGATTCAGGGCAGAGTCATCACCAGAACAGAATTCATCGTTCTTTTAATTCTTTAAAAATTGATTTGGCTTGGATTGATTGTATTGTTACGCTTAATTTTTCAGAATTGCTGTAACCCACTTCCAGTGTTTACACAAATAGAAAGGCAGGGTTCTAAGATGTAATCATGCATAAATAAATATCGAAGTCCACTCCTGAAGCCCAAACTCTCCTTCCTAACACTGGACACGTTTTCAGCTTGAGTGAAAATGGATTTGCCTCCATTTAACTGTGGGTTTTTTTGTGGGTGTGGAAACGATTTAAAAATACTCAAGGTGAGGCGGGGGAGTTTTAGATGGTTACAAGTTGAGGGGAGGGAGTTTTGGATGGTTTTGAAAGCAGATTGAATCTGAAGACCGGAGTATGAAATACTCAGCCAAATTCAAAGTTCAAGAAAGCAACGAGCAGTGGAGCTAAAATGTTCAGCACCTTGGACAGGGCAGGAAAGTCAACAAGGGGCTCAGTCCTAAAAGCAGTTTCAGAAGGTAAAGGTAAAGGTTTCCCTTGACGTAAAGTCCAGTCGAGTCCGACTCTAGGGGGCGGTGCTCATCTCCGTTTCAAAGCCTTGGAGCCGGTGTTGTCATAGACACTTCCGGGTCATGTGGCCAGCATGACTCACGGAACGCCGTTACCTTCCCGCCGAAGCGGTACCTATTGATCTACTCACATTTGCATGTTTTCGAACTGCTAGGTGAGCAGGAGCTGGGATTAACAACGGGAGCTCACCCCGCCGCGCGGTTTCGAACCGCCGACCTTCCGATCGACAGCTCAGCGGTTTAACCCGCAGCGCCACCGCGTCCCTAAGTTTCAGAAGAGTTTCAGAAGAGGAATATGAAAATGTTTCTCCAATCAGGTTGCCCAACCCAATCGTCCAAGCACCTGGTGGATTGCAGGAGACATCGGTGGAAATGTGGGGACTGAAAGTTCAGTCATCTTGGCTCAGTGGAACGGGTTGCTCACTGTGAAGGCTTGTTCTTTATCCTCTAAAACAGGGTTTCCCCACCAGGCTTCCGTGGCACCCTCGGGTTCTGCAAGAGGTCACCAGGGGTTCCCTGGGAGATCCCGGTTTATTTTAGAAGGTATTTCAAATTTGGGAAACTTCACATTAAAGAGGTAGGTTTCATTCTTTATTTTCAGTTTAAGAACACTGTTCATGCACATAGACAGGGTGACCCATGAAACAAATACAATAATTTTTTAACTTCTGGCCTATATTTGAGCCTGAATGTGCAGGGGTTCCTTTCCCGAGGCCTGAAAAATATTTCAAGAGCTCCTTTAGGGTCAAAAGGTTGAAAAAGTCTGCTCTAAACTACTATATGTCAGTTGCTGATGAACTCTGAGACTGTGGCACACTTTGAGCACATTTTATAATATTCACAGTGTTCCAGGGTACGATCCTAGCCATTCCTACAAGCTCCTTCAAATAAGCTTTCAGGAGGAGAAATAAAAATTGGGAAACTAGAGCCATCTTTTTGACCCTCTTCCCACTTCATTGGGTCATCGTTGCCAATAAAGAGAGAGAGAGAGAAATATACAAGAGACAAGATGTATAGATTCCCCAACATTCTCCCACCTTGGATGAGTTTTGTCTAGTAATATTGTTTTCCAAAAGTTGTAAAGATCTAAGACCATAACAGAAAACACATACAAATAAAAGGGACATATATAATTCATCTTCAGGAGAGGGGAACAGCTCTACTGACAAAATATATTAATTGCTCATGGAAATCAATGTAGACCATCAAGACTTTTCAAATGAATCACAGCATTCAACACTAAATGAAATCTGATAATTCCTTCTTGGAATATCAGCGCGTACTGGTGAAACAGCAAGGGATACCGAGGTCATTCTGCAGTCCTCACAGTTTCTGAAATGTGGTGCTCAATAATTAAAAAAAGGGAGTGCTGTACAACTTACCTAGTGGACAGCTATGTTATTAACCGCAATGTAGATCATGATCTATGTTATTAACCGCAATGTAGATCTTGATCTATGTTATTAACCGCAATGTAGATCATGATCTATGTTATTAACCGCAATGTAGATCATGATCTATGTTATTAACCGCAATGTAGATCATGATCTATGTTATTAACTGCAACGTAGATCATGACTGTAAAGATCCTTTCTTACCATATGAACCTGTCCATGCCACAATATCAGGTTTAGGCAGATGGCAAGCCATAGGATGGGCAGGAAATGCTTTATTTTCCATTTTAACACTTACCTGGAGGGCCACCACTGAACAGACCCTATTACTATTAATCTTCTGCCCAACTTTCCTAGGCTAGAAAGCAGGGTTCCAATTCCAGATTAATAATACAGCCTTCCCCCAGGTTATCTATGGAGCAAAGCAGAATACAAGTAAATGAATGAATGAATGAATACAATAAAAAAATAAAATAAAACAGAGACTTTTTAAAGAAGAAAATGACATCCATTGGGAGCAAAATCTTCCAAAATCCAAATTAAGGAGGTGAATTTTGGCACACTCTTTCTAGAAATGGAGAGCTGACATTCATTCCTGATGGGGAAAATGTTTAATAGTTTGGGTCTTCTCCAATGGGCCTGACAAAGGAATCCCTGAAAGCAGGCATGGTTCTAAAAGAGTCTCTCCTACAAATTTAAATATCAGCATATGCATGAAAACAATGTATCACAAATCCAGGAACAGTTATATGACAATGGAAGATTAAAAAAAAAACTGGGCTTATCAGCCGAATTCAGGTAGTCCTTGCTTAACGACCACAATGGAGACCAGAATTTTGGTTGCTAAGCAAAGCAGTCATTAAGCGAATCTGACCCAATTTTATGACCTTTTTTGCAGCAGCCATTAAGCAAATCACCGTAGGCATTAAGCGAACCATATAGTCATTAAGTGAAGCACGGGTTCCCCATTGATTTTGCTCTGCCAGAAGCCAGCCAGGAAGGTTGAAAATGGCAATCTTGTGACTATGGGATGCTGTGATGGTCATAAATGCAAACTGCTTGCCAAGTGCCCAAATTGTGATCACATGACTATGCGGATGCTGCAACGGTCAAAAGTGTGAAGACCAGTCATAAGTTGTTGTTTTTTTTCAACCGTTGTAAGTCCGAACCATCACTAAACAAATGGTTGTTAACTGAGGACTACCTATTCTATGTACAACATTTGGGAGAGAAAATCAAGTTTTAAAACTGACCCTGCCTCTTGCATACATCTTTAGTGTGGCTTCTGGCAGCCATGTTCTTTAAGTAACTATCCAGTTCAGAAAACCCCATTTCTTGCTTCAGGAATACATTTCAAGCTTGTACATTGTCCATTCCTTCCTTTTTAAAGATACTACAGGAGAACATCAGAAGCTTTGCTTTTAATAGCTATGGTTTGAGAATAAAGCCAGATCTGAAACCAGGGTTTGATCTTGTCTAGTTCTTGCTATTTATACTGTATTTATACTTTAAATAAGCCACAGTTGGAGTTGGAATGCATTATAATTCATGCCATCTTTTGGAGATCCACTGAGTGATCCTACACAGGTCTCAATAAAAGAAAACTGATTTATAAAACTTACTTATTTAGATAAGTAAATGTTATTTGTAGGAGTCTTGGGGAAGGGGCCTTTCTGTAGCTATGATCTTCCCAGGAATCAGATTGTTCCCTATACCATAAAATCATTCAAATGTGGCTGTTCCAAGCAAGATTTGGGGGTCTGAAAGTTAGGATGGTTGGCATATGGAACTGCTCAGGTACGTTTTGAATGGAGCAGAATATAAACCTTAATTCCTGTCTATAAACATATTCCTGTACATGACAGGTTGGAGACTGAAATGGCAGCAAGCGATTTTGAGAAGACTCCTAGAAAGTGTAGGACTCAGTTAATTCCCATTGATTTCAGTGAGCCTGCTGTCAGATTTGGCTAAATCTGGTTCCAACACAATAGCTTTCACGCCTCTGTGTTAAGGTCAGAAGTCAAAAGAAGGTTCCATCTTTCAGCTACTGTCTCCTCAAGAGTTTCTTTGATTTATTATCTCAACGTGTTATTGCAATAATGAATACCACATTGGTTCGTTACGTTTAACACTGCATACACAGAGGCAAGTTACATCTGCTAGCTATTAATCAAATACTCAGGAACAAAAGGTTGATTGACAGCGTTTTGCATATTTACAGCAAGGACAGGAAGTGTAATAAAGTTATAGCAAGATAAGTTATTGAAATGCATGTATACACAAAAGCTGATGAGAATGCCTGGAAGAGAGAGCAGGCCGTGCACTAGGCTTATTATGCAGAATTTGCATATTGATCAAGACAGGCAATCTGCAGCCATCTTGAGATAAGAGCGTGTATATGTGTGTGTATGAGTTTGTGGAGCCGTATATTTGTTTCCAGTGGAGGAGAGATTAATTTTAAAAATCAGTTCAATCCTACATTAGTTATCTAAACATTTAAGATCCTTTGCAAGGAATAAAACGTTTCTCCGTCTTTTGAATGAATATGAAGAAAAGGAGAGGGGCAAAAATAGGTTTTCAGTTTTAATCCACTGTGAGTGGCGCTCTTTTGGCCAAGAAACCTATTTATAAATCAGAGTTTTCAATTAGGCTGACCTTGAGAAGTTTTGCAAATCTGGCTGAAGAATATTGCCGCTCCGACATGTAACATCGATGGTGCCTGCTTGTTAGCGGGACAGTGTGTGATGCCAGGTTAGAGAGAACAGTACTTAGCAGAAGTTGGATTTCCAAAAGGAATAAGCAGAAAATGGTGGAACATCTGGAGGTGGTGAGCAAGACATTTTGAAGGAGTTGGCTATGGAAAGCACCACACTGGTTGTGGGACCAATATGATTTGTTATTTCAAAGTGTGAGACCAACACCTACAGGGGAAATGAATGGACTTAGGTTCCTGATGGAATGAGGCAGTCAACGGTGGAAGAGATGCCTTGAAAAGTGAGGATCTCTCCTTTGTTAGAGCTTCAGTTAGAACTTGGATGGCCACCAAATAACCATTAGCAGCAGATTGGCTTTGACGGCATCGGAGTTCCCTTCCAATTCTTTGAAGCCTGACTGCTCAGCCCTCTTTCACATAATAGCAATCAGGTGTTTGAAAGCCCTATCTAGATGAGGATTCTTAGATAGTACCCTAACTTTCATTGCATCTCAGATGGAGGTTTGGCTTAGCTTTATTCCAGAGAAACCAAATCACTACATGAATATTGCTTGCCTCCTCCTCCTCCTCCTCCTCCTCCCCCTCTTCCTCCTCCTCCTCCTCCTCACCATCACCATCACCATCACCATCACCATCACCATCACCATCACCATCACCATCACCATCACCATCACCATCAATTCTCTGGGCACTTTTCCTAGAGCAATCTATGTTTTAAGTTGTTTTCTAATTGATACCCCCCTAGCAGTAATAAACACACCTCCTTCTCCTTTCTAATTTCCCTTCTGCATTCTTCTTTGGACAGCCTGTTTCTTAAAATATGCAGCGTAGGAAAGGTGTGGAGCCTTTTTTGCCCCCCCCACCCCCCCAGCAGCTCCTGCCAAGAGTGCTGCACTGAAATAAATTAAGATATTGGGATGGGAATAGTCTTGAAGATGCTTGCCAAAAGATGGCATGAAAAATGGTGACACACACTCTGGAGTTTGGCAGAGCTGCCAGAGAATTCGTCCAGCCCTGTTACAGGAATAAAAATTTAAAAAGAAAAAAAAAACCCTTAACACTGACCTGTGGATCATTCTGGTGAAAAGGCAGTGAAGAGGTTGATGTAATAATGCAGCGGCTTTGACATGAGAGTAAACCATGTTTCTGCATGCAGAGGGACCTAAGCAACTGGATTTTGCAGTTTTCACTGACGTTACAAGTTCTGCTAGGAAAACAGACCCGTGGAAAAAAATTGATTGGTATACAGTAAACAAAAATATGGTATTTTTCTGCTTCATGCAGGTCATCTTGCTCACAGACGGTATTAAGCTATAGAATGCTTAGCCGTTAGAGTTGGAGAAATCTAGCGATTACTCAATCTCTTTTCAGGTCTCTTAGAGTAATGGCCTCGTGTGGCACAGAGTGGTAGGTGGCAGCATTGCAACTGAAACTCGCCCCACGACCTGAGTTCGATCCCAGCAGAAGCTGGATTCTCTCTGGGCAGCCGGCTCGGGTCGACTCAGCCTTCCCTCCTTCCGAGGTTGGTAAAATGAGCACCCGGCTTGCTGGGGAAGGTGACGACTGGGGAAGGCAACGGCAAACCACCCCACTCTAGAGTCTGCCAAAAAGACATCGTGAAGGTGCATGTTCCCCCAAAGGGTCAGACATGACTCGGTGCTCGCACAGGGGACCTTTCATCTTTTTTTCAGAGTAATGGCATGTGGGAAAGGCCTTGGGAGACTGGGCCCAGAGACAATGCCTAGGGAACAGTCAGATAAGAGGGGGCATAGCCCACAGCTGGACAGTGAGCAGGGCAAAAGGCTCAAAAGAGACCCTCCCTAGTTTCTCGGGCTGTAAAGGAGATGGGGGGGATGAGTCTGAAGGGGAGGGTGATTTAATGGTATGTGGGAAAGACCTAGGGAGATGGGGCAAAGAAATGCTGCCTAGGGATTGGTCAGATAAGGGAGGACATAGTGCACAGCTGCATAATGGGTGGGGCAAGAGGCTCAGAAGGGAGCCTCCCTAGTTTCTTGGGCTGTAAAGGAGGCGGCAGGAGATTGGTACTTTCTGACTTGCCAGATTCTGTCAATGTAGCCTTACAATGAAGTGGAATTAGCTCATCTGGTCGTATCTCTGATCTGGTTTGCCCCACGAGGCCGACACCTAGCTTGAGAACTTGAAAATGTGCTTTGGAAGAAGGGACCTGCAGGGAGGGCAACAGAACTCCGTTGCTAGGAAGGATGTATGCAATTTCTGGTTCAGCAATCAGTGTAATGTAGGCCACATCAAAAGAGAGAATTACTTTGCAGCCTTCCCTTCCAAGGCAGTTGATAGCCATTTCAGGTTGTCTTGAGAAAAATAGACTTCTTGACAATGTTGAATAACCCACTTACGGTTATAGGACAAAAACAGAATAAATGCATAGCCAATAAAACCACGAAAGTTATAGAAGACCTTGTAAAAGATTACTTGCTGTTTCAAGCTTTGGAATAATAAGCAGTCCTCTCATATCCATTTTCCAGCTCTGTCAAAGGTAAACGCAGAACAGAGAATGAATTGCAGAGATCAGTAAAGTCCTGTCTCTGTTCATTCACCGGGGCAAACAAACAAGCAGGTACGATAAGTTTGGATTTTCTCGCCCAGCATGTGTGAACATAAATGACACCAAGGTGGTAGGACAAGCTGGCTGCTTCCTGTGTATACAAACAAGGTCACAGTATAGGAAAAGACTCTAGGCTGGGGCTGATGAAGGGGCAGGGCCTGGGAGAAGGGGTGTGGCCTACTGTGTTCCCCAGGCCCCTCCTGCCCTCAGTGCAACATACAATTGTATTGTACACTAATATTTGGATTTGATCCACAGCTGCAGTGGATCACCAGGACATCCATCTGTCCATGTCTCCATCTGTCTGTCCATGTCATGAGCACTGATGGTGAGCAGGAGGGGGCCCCTATCCAGGAGGGAAAATGCATGCGTAGTACTGAGGAATTAAGCAGCCATTCAAAGAGACACAGATCAGACCCGCCTTGACTTTTGGGGTTTATCTGTCTGGGTTTTCCCACGCTTCTTCAGTTTGGTAGGATTTGTTAGGCATGGTTCCTAACAAGCAGGAACCATGCCGAGACGAGGAATAGGTCTCTAGTGTTTATTACTGCTGCATTAGACAGAAAATCCTACCAAACTGAAGAAGCGTGGGAAAACCCAGACAGATAAACCCCAAAAGTCAAGGGTGGTCTGTTCTGTGTCCCTTTGAATGACAGCCCCAAGTCTCTAAACTATGCATGCATTTTCCCCACTGGATAGGGAGCCCCTCCTGCTCACCATCAGTGCTCATGACAGTCCATCGATCCATCCGTCCATCTGTATGTCCATCCATCTGTATGTCTGTTTATCTATCCGTCCATCCGGCTGTCCGTGTCTCCATCTGTCTGTGTGCCGTCCGTCTGTCCGTTTGTCTGTCCGTCTCTCCATCTGTGTGCCATCCGTCCATCCGTGTGCCATCCATCCTTCCATCTATGTGCCCGACCATCCGTCTGCCCTTCTGTCTGTCCATCTGCCCATCTGTCCGTCCGCCCGTCTGCCTGTCCGTTTCCTCCAATCTCGTTAGTCTCCTCCTTGTTCTTTCAGACAAACAGACGGATGGACTGAAAGACTTTACATAATTTGTACAAAGTAGGATAATTTGAACTTGGTCATTTGTGCCTCGAGTGAGAACTTCTTTCTTTTCCTTTCCAAATATTTTTGACCCAACTCTCAACTATTTTCCCAAACTGATCCTGATTTTGTGTGCAGTTTTCAGAAAGAAATACTGGTGTCTCTGTGTCTCTGTACGCGTGTGTTTTAACTGAATTTTTGCAGCAAAGGGTAAAGGAAGGCATTGTGCTGGTGTTATCACAGAGAGTAACCTCTTTGCAGTAGGTGTGCAACTGACTTGAAAGGCAGCCATGTGAGAAGGCATGCAATGGCACTCGCAGCAGATCTTCTGACGATGACTGTGTAATCATTATTATCCTTTTTTAAAAGCAAATAAATAAATCATAACTTGGAACCAACCTAGAAAAATTACATTTTGGGAACAAATCTTGAGCTTTCCAAATCCTTCCCTGGAGGCCTTTAAGCTACCTGGCAGATCTTATATTGATTTTCGCACAGATATTCATATTTGCTTTTTATTCCATTTCACCAACACTAGAAAATCTTTTCGTTACATCGTTTCTCTCTGCAATGCCTTTTCTTGATTTGGGACAGGATCAGAGTGAGTAGAATTAGAATTAGGTCCCTGAAGGAACGTAAATTCATATTTGCGTGCATCTCTGCCCTTCCCCTTCTTTCTCTTCTTCCTCCTTAGAGGCTCTCTGGAGAAATGCGGATGTTAGATGTGAACTTTGTTCTCCAGTGCACCATATTCTTTTTCCATTTAAAAAAATAAAGGATAGAGCTCCAGTAACAAGGGAAATATGAAGAAGAAAAAGGGAAGGTGGAATGCCCAGAAGTATGTGTGGGTACAAATGATCTCCAGGAGGATATTTTAACCTGCACATCTTCAATCTTGCCAATTCCAGTGATTATAATACATCTTTTGGATGGCAGCTCCAGCTCCTTCCCATATGAATGTGCATGTTGAAGTTGAGGAGCAAAGTTCACACTGTCACTTGTACCCAATTTGTCGTCCGGGAGCTGATATCCCGTCTTGACTCTCCAAAGGCTTTTCCTGGTGCGCGTCCCTTTGTGTTTCATAATATTTTGAGAAAGACCAGACTGGCCAAACAGGGCTGGTTTCTGTGAAAATTGATGGCAAGGGTTGTTCTTTTCTCAGCAACAACAGCTGGGTCATCACGGAATGGGTTTTGAATTGGAAAAGGTCAGAGGACTGAACAGCTGTTGTCTTTCCCTTTCTCTGGGCATTGGTCCATTCTGAATGAAGACTATTCTAATTACTAATCTGCATGCAGATTAAAAATGATTAGGTTACAAGCTCTTTTGCATTCCTAGCAAAAGAGCAGCAGCAAATTATTCCTCTCTCTGTGCATAAGATCTTAGTGAATGAGTGGAGCATCTTTAATTTGGTTATCAACTAGCATTAAAAATAACATCATATCAGATGGTAACATAACATAAGATTCATCACGTTCAGAGATAAAATTACAGTCATCCCATTATGACAGTAGTCTAATCTATGTATTATAAGAAATAAATAAAATTTAAATTGTTAGGACAGAATATAAAATCATGATACCAACGCCATTCAGATTGTTAGATTAAGACAAAAGTAAGTACTGTAGAGATACAGTATATGCAATAAGTAGAACTTTGGGACAAGATCTTAAGTTTATTTGGTTTCCACACACATGCAAAGTGATATATGACAATGTCATCAACCTATCTTGGCAATACTTAAAAACTTGATCCCCTCCTCCCTTTTGTTGAGGTCTTCAGCCACTCAACTGCTGAGTAGAGGAATGACAGTGGAAGCTAGAAACTTTGGAATTAATTAACAGCTTTGTTGCTGCCTCACCAACTCAGAGTCATCTTTAATCAGGTTGCCTCTGTGGGTGTCAGACATGGAAAATCAAATAGCTTTGTGAAGATGTTTTGTAGGGCATGTAAAAATGTTGAGTGTAAAAAGTCTGGCAGACTGCAAATAATTTATGGAGGCAGCAACTCACCTGTTCCTGGGGAGGATGGCTCAGAAGTCATTGTAGGCTTTGGATCTCTGTCTCGATGGGACAAGTGGACTCTCTGCACCAATATGGAAATTCCTATGGGTGAGGGAAGTCTCTTTTGAGTGGTGGAGACGTAATGGAAATCTCATGTGTGATGGAGGTAAAAGAGCCAAAGAAGGAAGGAAGCAACTGAGGTTCTTCCTCAACAGGATTCAGGAGTTATCTGCTGTATTACAAGCAGACAATCCCAGGTTCAAGTCACTGCATCTTTTGTTAGAACCATCTCCACTAGATGATAGATTTGGAAAAGACTTCTCTTGGAGACTACGTGGAATTGCTGCCAAAAGGACATCAGTCAGATCACTGGACCATCTTGTGAGAAGCCAGCTTCAAAGCTTTAATCTTTGGAGTGTTCTTCCATTCCAGAAACTACCTGATGTACAATTAAAAAAACCCCTCAATCATATGTTCAGCCATGGAATGAGGATCCATGTGTCTCTTTTTTCTGCTTCAACAACACTTAGCAGCCAATTTCCAGTGACAGAGATGAATCATCTCCCTTACCAGTAGCTTTACAGCAGATGGAAAGAGAAGGCACACAGAGAGATTTTCCCTACCTATGAGCTTTGAGGCGGTTCTAGTGGTACTGAGTGTCAGGTAAAGTAAGAACTCAGGTGCAACATTGCGGCTTCTAACTTTATGAGACAATATCTCTTTCATGGGGCTTTGGCACACTCAAGAGTTAGGATGACAGTGTTCCAGGCTATTGAGATCAGCAGTTGATTCATACATGCAGGTTTGGGACTGGAATAACAAAGTATTAGCAGTTTGGAAGTTAGGATGACCAAGAATTTGATTTTTTTGAAAAACAATCAAGCGCAGAATAGGTTCTTTTTGAAATGGTAGGGAGGGAGTAGCTGTCTACAGTATCATCTCTCCTTCTCCTTCTCCTCCTCCTCCTTCTCCTTCTTCATTTTAAAACATAAAATATTTCTCAAAGCATTAAAGATGTAGAAAAATTATAAAACAATAAATAGTATGAATAAACAGCACAGGACACATAAACTGAGTGGGCACTTCAGTGAAACTACAACGTGACAAAAACACTTAAGGGGGGAAAAATATTTGCTAGCACCAAAAAACCATTAGTGTAGATGCCTAGGGTGTGCCTTTGGGGACTGCAATTCCTAAGCAGGTTCCCACAACTGAGATGACCATCTTCTTGTAGCCATCGATCTTCCTTCAGTTGGTCAGGGCATATGAGGGAAGACCTCCAGATATGACCCAAAATCCAGGCCTGTCCATCAAGAAGGAGGCCTTCTTTTAAGACAGAGGATAAGATGGAACAATGGTCTGATTCTGTTGAAGACAGATTCCCATGTTCCTGTATTCCATAGTCCACAATTGCCACTAGCTATTAAAACCCCTGAAGGAGAATTTTGGCCCAAGGCAAAAGAGCTAAGCTTGAAACTTGGTTCCAGAATGTTCTGCATCTTGGTTTGCTCTGTCCTTAGGTCTTCATGATGACATTCTCTGATGTGTTATTGTTTGATTCAGCAACATGAATGTCACCTGGATTCTGATACCTGCCAATCTTTTGGTTCTTTGGGCAGTGTGGTCAGTGTGGTGTGATCCTTCTCTGTAATGGTATGTGGGAAAGACCGTGGGAGATGGGGCAAAGAGGTGCTGCCTAGGGAATGGTCAGATAAGAGAGGGCACAGCCTGCAGCTGCATAAAGGGTGGGGCAAGATGCTCAGAAGGGACCCTCCCCTGCTTCCCAGGCTGTAAAGGAGATGGCGGGAAATTGGTACTTTCACACTTGCAAGATGCTGTTAATGTAGCCTTACCATAAAGTAGAATTAGCTTATCTGGTCGTGTTTCCTGTCTGGTCTATCTGGGAAGGCTGACATTCTCAGATCGTACTGCAGATGCCAATTTGCTAGACATTTTAATGAATATACATACCTGAATAAAAGCCCTTCTTTCATTTTTGTTTACTAGTTTGAAGAACTTTCTGAAACAAAGTCTTTAAAAAATTGACTTTTGAGTTCCAAAATTATTTCCCTTTATTCATGCGTGCTTAAGATCCTGTCTCTGTCTTCAGCCTAGATTCATCACCTTTCAAGTACAACACTGTTCAAAGGGAACATATTTCTTAAGTTGAGAATGCGAGGTAAGCAGAGACATTTCTATTTTGCTCTCTGCAAAGTAGGACAAAGGTTTTTTTCCCCCTTCCCTATGTTCTTTCATTTTCTAATGAAATGTGATTTTTTTTTAAAGAACCCAGTGACCATTGGTCCAATCCAGGTCCAATCCAGGTCATAGAAGGAACCCAACTGTTTCCTCATGAGAAATTATAAGCAGATGGTTTCTTAGTACTGTCAAGCAAAAGGGCATTTTAACCTAAAATATGAGTGGGCAAAAGAATCATTTTAAGAAAGCAAAAAAATGGGTACTTAGTTTTGAAATCTTGTAGGCCTGCCCTGTCTTTAGCCTAAATTGTGATCTTTAGCACCAATTCACAGGCCCCACGTAAAGGATTAATTCAGACTTCCAGTAAGAAGAAACTTCATCAGACAAGGCCAGCAGATGTGGTAGTGTGAGAGAGAAAGTATATCAGAAGAAGATTGTAGGAATGAAAGTTGGGGTAGGAGGAGAGAGAAAGAGTGGAACATGAGAAATCAATGTACATCAGCTCAGATCATTGGTCTGTCTAGATTAGTACTGCCAACTTGACTGGCAGCAACTCTCTAGGGAAAGAGTTTTTCTGAAGATGCTGAAGATAGATGTTGGGACTTTTTGGAAGTAAAGCAGGAAACTACCACCGAGCTCTGTTTTTCCTCCAAAGGATATAAACTATTGGTCCATCTAACCCAGTAGTGATGACACTGACTGGTAGCAGCTCTCTCAGGTTCCAGGCCGGAGATGGTGAGGATCAAATGTGGAAACTTCTGCATGAAAAGCAGATGTCCTACTAATGAACTAGAGCAAATCCTTGTAGACCATGCATACATCACCCAATATTATCATCTTGGGTTGGTAGCATCTCTCCAGGACTTCAGGCAGCACTTTTATCGTTGTTATGGAGTGATCCTGGGGATCAAATCCAGGACCTGCTTGCTTGCCAAGGAAGTGCTCTG
Organism: Candoia aspera; assembly: GCF_035149785.1. Taxonomy (NCBI): domain Eukaryota; kingdom Metazoa; phylum Chordata; class Lepidosauria; order Squamata; family Candoiidae; genus Candoia; species Candoia aspera. The sequence goes on along the minus strand of NC_086167.1, from coordinate 13,750,202 downwards.
CCATAAAACTATGACCCACTTGATCCCAACAGCTGCCAGAGACCGAATCAGACCATTGGTCCAAGTATCCTAGTATTTTCACAATGACAGCTTCTCTCCTGGGTTTCCAGCAGGAGAGGTTTTTTTTGAACAGTTCTACCTGGAGATGCCAGGAAGCAAGCTGCTGTGAGCAACTGAAGTCCTATAATACTGAATAAAGGAGAGAAGTAATATGCTCTTCTCTCTTTGGGCTCTATCCCTACCCGTTGACAGCTGGAGAGATTCCATGCAAAAGCATTCTCCTCTGTTTCGGAAACCCTGCACTTAACCCATTCTCGTGCCACCCTTCCCAGCTGTATTCTGATCCATTGTGCTTCTGAACTGGGCAGAGTGCCCCACACCGGCATTTCTTTTGCCTCTTTGACAGCATCCTTAGCAGATACATATTATTAAAAGGCTTTTGAACTTGGCAAAGTAATGAACCATGAAAACAGCAGGAAGATATGGATCCCTTGGCATTTGGACAAACCATTTTAATCAATACTCCAACCAAGGAGAATTTGGCATTAGTGAAGGGGAAACAGGAAAAAAAAGGCCAGAGTAGCGTGGTGGAGTTTGAAGGAGTTAAACATAGCAGGAAGTCCTTGCTTGGGCTTAAATTGAGGGAGGCTCAAGGACGTTGTTTGGTTTCCATCGTTAAGTGAGCTGACTTTGTTCCCAATTCCTTGATTATGAGACCCACTGAAAATGTTGCAGATCTTTTGGCTTATTCATGAAGCTGCAGATTTAGGCTCAAAAGTATGTTGGTAGGTTTTTATCCTGCTCAATCCTGGAAACCAGGAATGATTTAAAAGACTTGTGGATACTAGGACAATTATTAATTGTTACTGCTCTGGTCCCCTTTCTTGGTTTAATCTATTCTCCTTTCAGTTAAAAGATCTACCCCAACCTTGGAAGGTATTTTATCTTGGTTTGGATCGCACAGTCCAGTAAAACATTATGTGGTTTGTTCGATTTTAGCGTAGCCCAACACATTTATCCAGCCACTTTGGTTTTACCAACCATAGTTTATGGCTTGTGTGTTAACCTCACTATTGTGGCATAGACAACAAATCACGATTAAATTATATTATAGCTTATCAAGATGGATCACCTAGCTACTGAGTCAGATTCTTGGTTTCTGTTGCTCAGTATTGCCTACATGGATTTCTAACAGCTCTAGAGGAGGACGAATAGAAATCTTTCTTAGCCTTCTCTAGATTATGGGTCATCAAAGTCAGCATTTGTAAATGCAGTTCTTGAACTCTAAGCAATGTCTTTTTCCCAAAGGACACAACCACAACTTCATTTTGTTTAGAATTGTCCCCACTGGGTAGTAGCAATTCTTGAGGATTTTTTTAGATTGAAAACATGCAAAATTGAAGCAATGCCCCTGTTAGGTTGGAAGCTGGCACATCTTCGGTACAAGGAAAGGTGAAACTCTCTATCTTGTTAGTTTAGAACCGATATAATGGGAGAGAAGCTAGAAGCTTGTCTAATTATGTCTGGGCTAGAGAAAACAATATAATGACAGCATGTTAATGGAACCAATTAGCAACAGAAGTGGATCAAAGAGAATTCCTTCTGCACACAATCCATCCATCTTTTTTGGAATGTGTTGCTATAGGACAAGGCGACCTTAGCTTGACAGGGCTGGGCGTGAGCTTATCTCCAGGATGGGAGAGAAGTCATCTTTGGAAGGCAGGATCATCTGCCCTTCTCAAGTTGAGTCACGAGCCATGAGAAAGGACAAGTGTGGTCCGTACATGTGAGGTCCACTTGCTGAACTGAGGTCTCTTAATCAGTGGTTCTTACTCAGTGATCTGTTTCTCTCTTTTTGATTGATTGATTTTGTTAGCATGGAATCTGTGGCAGAAGGTGGCTGGATGCAGATGGGGAAATGGGATTCTGGCCTGGCTGTATTGTGGGCAAATTGGGTTGCCAATTCTTTCTGGGTGTAGGCAAGCTTCCTCTGTGTTTATTCTTGACTCAGCAGCTTGATGTGTTCTACCATAGCCAGATCAATTTCCCCACCTCCCCGTCTTCCAGTTTATCTCTGCCTGGTTTATTCTGCAGCTGTTATTGCTAAGTCCCAGCTATTTAGCAATGTGTTCTGTTGATATAATTCCTCTTCTTCCCCCTAGTAGTTAAAAAAAGAAAAAGGAAAGAATGGAAACTACTTACCTTCATGAAACTTCTGTGCAATTACCTTCCCAGCTTTATCTTCCAGTCAACACCCGGTTTGCCATTCCAAATAATTCTGCACAACTAACTGCCCCTCCATCCTGCCACAAATTCCACCTGGGACCTGACCCCAGAACATTCTTGAGCAGCATCTATTCATTTTGTACAAATATAAGCCAAAGCTTATAGAAAAGGGCACCCAATTACCCTGCATCCTTTTCTCCTAAACCCATTTCTGCTCACTTTTGTACCATATGCATGTGATTGTGTGCAATTAGTTGTCTGCAATACAGGTAGTCCTCACTTAACAACCACTCATTTAGTGATGGTTCGGACTTACAACGGTACATGAAAAAAAGGACTTATGACCGGAACTCACACTTATGACCGTTGCAGCATCACCGCAGTCATATGATCACGATTTGGGTCCTTGGCAACCGGTTCACATCCCATGGTCATGTGATCACCATTTTTGACCTTTCCGGCTGGCTCCTGGCAAGCAAAATCAAGGGGGAACTGCATGAGTTGCTTGATGACCACATGGCTCACTTCACCCGTGGTGATTTGCTTAATGACTGCCATGAAAAAGGTTGTAAAATCAAGTCAGATTTGCTCAATGACCACTTCACTTAGTAACTGAAATTCAGGTCCCAATTCTGGTCGTTAAGCAAGGACTACCGGTAAACGCAATTTTGTATGCTTTTCTTCTTTGTTGTTGTGAATTGCACTGCAAAGTTCAGTGGGGAAACAAACAACTTGTAGTGTGCAGATAAGGATATTAGTTGTCCAGTTAAATGGGGGAGCAAAACAGGTTAGGCCCTTTTAGAGTCCTGTCACCCACCTCTGCTTTTTGATAGACATGGTCCGGCCTTTCTTTCCTAAGTTTCAGCCAACGTCCTCTCCAGAGTCTCAGCCTTGCTAATAAAGTCCATCACAACCACATTGAAATATGAAATCCATGCTTGAGAAATAATCTTTACTAAGACCAACCAAGGATTGTGCAAGTTTTCAGGTACTGTTTGGGTGGGTTTCAATAAAGATATTAACTGATTCTGGATTCTGGATTTTTGTTTAAATGAGCCATCATGGCTATAATGGGTTCCTGTGTGCTCAGCAATATGAAATATTCCAGCCATGTTCTGTTGTTTATTCTTCTGGTCTTGTAAGGGAGATCTGGAAGCAATTGAGAAGCTGGAGAATCTGTTTAACAGTAGTGAGAAAAGAATGCAAAACAAGTCAAATGAGAATGAGAAAGTAAGTGATTTCCATCTGCAGGAGGCACAGGATGCAGACTTTTGAATTCTTTGGTCTGTGTCTTTGTGTTATTTTCTTATACAAATTTAGGGATGTTTAGGGGCCTAAAAATAAAGAAGGTAAGAAAAAGAGAGAACAGTATTTCACTTCTAATAGAGTTATGAGTAGAGATATTTTGGTGGGCAGCCTCCGTGCTTAGCATTTTGAAGATGGTTCTAGCATTTTGCATAGATGGTTCTTATACAAAGCCAATGTGGTTATGTCCCACGTGTGAGTGGGCTGGACAGTTCATGTTTCCTGATTTGGCTGGGGATTTGTTTTGAGGGAGACTCTTAATTTTTTTTCTTTTTACAAAAGAATATTAAGGCTGTTAGATGCTTCTCCTACAACATTGCATATGTCTGGTCTCAACATGGTGGGAAATCCAGCTACTGACTTTTGGCAAATATGGCTGGAAGGGAATGAAAATAAGGTTTCCTGGGCCAAGCGCACCCTTATAAGAGAAGAAAAGGGACCTGTTTTCATAAATCCTGCCACTGGCTCTTAATTATGTCTGCATTTGTGATGTCATTTTTTCTTTTCTTCTTCAAACATTGGAGAAGGAATAATTTGGTAACCCTTTCCACACTGAACGCCAGCTGCAATATTGTTAAAGGAAAGCCAAAAGGATATGGAATTCTATCCAGGTTTAGTTGCAGGGTGAATCAAGCAGGCATTAATGAGATTCATCAGTTGTTTCTTTCTCCTCCTTCTTGATCAGTGAAGTCAAGCAAGTAAACAAGAGGACAAACTAATAAATAAATAAAGGGCTCAGCTCTGGAGAATTCACATTCCCTTTGGGGATTTGAGTGTTCTGTTCTGTAATCTCAGGCAGCTAAAGCTGGCTGGGAGGAGAAGAGACATTTTTATGGAAGACTAATATGATATCTTTCCCACGGGGATCACAAGGTGGGGGAGAGGCAATCTATCTCCTGCTAGGCACTGGCTTAGTTTAACCATGTCTAGTGAATCTTAAACTAACTTCAGGAAGGAAGGGAGGGAGGGAAGGAGGAAAGAAGGAAGGAGAAAGGAAGGAGGGAGGGAGGGAGGGAGGAGATTGGGAAGGAGGAAGGAGAAAGGGAGGGAGGGAAAAGGGAGAGAGGAAGGAAGGAAGGAAGGAAAAAGGAGGGAGGGAGGGAGGGAGGAGATTGGGAAGGAGGGAGGAGGGAGAAAGGGAGGGAGGGAAAAGGGAGAGAGGAAGGAAGGAAGGAAAAAGGAGGGAGGGAGGGAGGGAGGGAGGAGATTGGGAAGGAGGGAGGAAGGAGAAAGGGAGGGAGGGAAAAGGGAGAGAGGAAGGAAGGAAGGAAAAAGGAGGGAGGGAGGGAGGGAGGGAAAGGGAGAGAGGAAGGAAGGAAGGAAGGAAGGAAGGAAGGAAGGAAGGAAGGGAGGGAGGGAGGGAGGGAGGGAGGGAGGGAAAAGGGAGAGAGGAAAGAAGGAAGGAAAAAGGAGGGAGGGAGGGGGAGGGAGGGAGGGGAAAGGGAGAGAGGAAGGAAGGAAGGAAAAAGGAGGGAGGGAGGGAGGGAGGGAGGGAGGGAGGAGATTGGGAAGGAGGGAGGAAGGAGAAAGGGAGGGAGGGAAAAGGGAGAGAGGAAGGAAGGAAGGAAAAGAGGAGGGAGGGAGGGAGGGAGGGAGGAGATTGGGAAGGAGGGAGGAAGGAGAAAGGGAGGGAGGGAAAAGGGAGAGAGGAAGGAAGGAAGGAAAAAGGAGGGAGGGAGGGAGGGAGGGAGGAGATTGGGAAGGAGGGAGGAAGGAGAAAGGGAGGGAGGGAAAAGGGAGAGAGGAAGGAAGGAAGGAAAAAGGAGGGAGGGAGGGAGGGAGGGAAAGGGAGAGAGGAAGGAAGGAAGGAAGGAAGGAAGGAAGGGAGGGAGGGAGGGAGGGAGGGAGGAGAAAGGGAGGGAGGGAAAAGGGAGAGAGGAAAGAAGGAAGGAAAAAGGAGGGAGGGAGGGAGGGAGGGAGGAGATTGGGAAGGAGGGAGGAAGGAGAAAGGGAGGAAGGGAAAAGGGAGAAGGAAAGAAGGAAGGAAAAAGGAGGGAGGGAGGGGGAGGGAGGGAGGGGAAAGGGAGAGAGGAAGGAAGGAAGGAGGGAGGGTGGGAGGGTGGGAGAGAGGGAGATTTCTACATTGAGACATGTTTTCTGGTAGCAGATCAAATGCTCTTTTCTTTGTATGAGGATCACTGGCAGATGTTGAGGGCAGCCAGATTATTCTATCCTAAGCTATTTTACAGAGCATTTGTGAGTATAAAATAGAAAGACAAGACAGAAAAGGCCATACAGAACATTTTGAATTCCTTGGAAAAAAAGAGTAGAAGAGAAATGTCATCTCTACTCTTGCAACTTACAGTACGGGAATTACAAAAATCTCAGAAATTAACTCAGTTTTTTTCTTTCCCAAGCCTAGGTCTGAAATTGGGCACCTAGCACCCCACAACCCATCTGGTCACCATACCTCCTCCACATAATGGAGGCTGAACTGTAATAATGTCGTTGAACTGTAATAAATAGAGTAAATTTGCATTCTAAGGCAAAGAATAGCAGCTTTGGTGCCATCATTCCAAGTATCTTTTTAAGGGAGAACTCATTCTCCTTCCCAGGATCAGCGAAAATAAAAATAAAAATCCAGCTCGCAATGATTTCCCACTGTTTCAGGAAAGCTGCTCATAAAATCGCAGTTGTGATGCGATCTTAATGGTTCCCCAAAAGAGGGGGGGAAAAAAGGAAAAAAGGAACTATAAAGGGATATACATGTAGGGACATAATGATCGTTGCTAATTAATTTTCATTTCTTTCTACACTGTTTGATGGAAGGAGGAGGAAATGACTTGAAAGCCAGGCAAGGAAGGTTTCCTTGGGGAGATAAATTAAGCAACTTGATAAACCATAGTAGCTAAGATTTAAAACACAAAAAACAAAAAAAGATGCATAATGGAAATAGCATCACCATTGAAGTAGCCGCTTCACTATACCTAATATAGATATTGGAGAACAAAACTCCTTTTCATTTCAAGGGTGGAATATCAAAGTTCCTTTGAAACCCACCCTGGAATTGTCTGAGGTCTTTATTTCTCATCTTCTCCAACTGTCATTAAAAAGTGGGCATCGGGAGCTACCTTCCTTTATTTAGGTTAGGGTTTGAACTTCTACAGGCATAATAATCTGCCCATGAAACCATGACAGTGAGGGTCAGGGCACACCACAAGTGGGTGGATCAAACGGGCCACCCCCTTTCTCTCTTAGATTTGAGTTTCTAATAACACACGGAGCCTCCAAGTCTAAAAAAACTCCAGGCAGTAGAACATTACCCTCTGTGGCATTGTTCTGGAATGGGGTGGAGTTGGCACCAGTCTCTTTCTTCTTCCTGTGATGAGCCATCCACATATTGCAATGCTCAAGGAAGATGTCAGGCCCAAGAACGACAAAGAATCAGTCCAGCCAAACTTCCGTTCTTTATTTGCTCACACCGTATAGACAGAATCTTGCCAGACTAAAGCACGTCTACCTAACGTAAGGGGAAATAACCTGAGAAGGCTCTAGGGCAGGGCTATCCTGAACCTCTTAGTCTTCCCATGTGCCAGATCTGGACTGTGTTTTCTCTTATCTTCCGCCCCTCCTTGGAATGTTCTCCCTCCTTCCTGAGAACCAGCAGCGTTACTGAAGTCCATCACATCACCTCCCTCTTCAGAGACACATGCCATAAGAGAAGGTTGATGTTGGTCCTCTGTAAAAATCCAGGGCAACCAGCTAAATTTAAAGCAGGACTTCAGGAATGAACTAAAGCTGAAGAAGCTCTACTAGGAAGATGTGCATCCATGATCCAGAAGAACTGGAGGAAATGTGTTCTCAGTTAAAGAGGAACAGACAAGATCAGATTATTTTGTCTAGCCTTCAAAGACAAACAAGGAAGAGGAAGAAGAGGAGAAGGTGATCCATAAAGAAAGGGAAGGCCTGGTGGAAATTTACATATTTTGCTGGGTCCAAGTATTATACTGTTGCAGAAGGAAATCTAGGGTTGTAAACAAGGACCCCCGTTTTTCTTGAGGGCCTAGGAGGAACTTAAGACACCAAGCAGTTCCAAAGGACGAGTGGGGGAAACAAACTCCTGTTCATTTTGTGGCAATCGTATGAGAAATAACACTTGATCTCTGGAGCGCATTGAAGCAGACTGATCACCTTCTCTAGGCACAATCTGCTGAGGCAGCATTCTGCAGTGCCAGCCAGTCCATAAAGTGAAGTAAGATTTCTGATCCTCAAAGGCCAAGTTAAATGCAGCCTGAATAAGAGAAGGTTCTAATTTATAATAGGTGGAGAAGACATGGTATGTGATTAAATGCACACACACAAACATAATATACCAGTGTGTAAATTGTAAGCATACACACTGAGTTAGAAGATCTGGGTCCAAACTGTGGTCTAGCCACAGGGAAACTGGGCATTTCTCTCCCCTGCCCCCACCCCTCTTAAAATCAGGAATTTGAATGATGTTGGAACTCACTCACAGGGAGGCTTAAAGAATCTGGAGATAATGAACAAGCGATTAACACATACAGTAAGTTAAAAAGCAGGTTCCAAATGGATAGCCATTCCTACTTCTTACAGGAATGAAATGGGTGAAGAGGACCTTTTCTTGGTAGGTCTTTCTTGTGGCTTTAAAATGATGAGTGGAAGAGGGTGCATTTCTTACAATAGCATTCCCCAATCAGATGTTCCCCAACCATGTCCAATTTCCATCATCCCCAACCACCCCACATAGTTTTAAAGGGTGACCACATATTAGAAAGTGACCATATCCCAAAGTGTCTACTTTGGGATGTAGCCAGATTTTGGGAAAGGGGCCCCTAACATGCTGGTCAAAGACAAATGCATTCTTTGGTTTGACTAAAATTGTCTGTCTTTGACATGATTTGGGGATTATGACTGACCAAATTATTGGGGGAGCCCAGAAAAGGGGCATACCATTCTCCTTACAGGCAGGGACTGGCCAAAGGTCAGCTAGTGACTTTCATGGCTAAGCTGAGATTTGAATGTGGACCTTCCCACCCTTGTCTGAAACATTGCTTTCCCTCTTTTTCGATAGCTTACAGGATCGTCAGCAATTGCTGCAGATCAGAATATCTTTCTGGAACAGTATCTTCCCGCTCTGATTTTTGGCATTGCATAATATAATGGCTCATTGTCAAAAAACCTTACCTGTCAGCTTCTTCTAACCATATGTTCATCCATTCTCCAGCTTAGCAGCGGGAAAGCTATATCAGAGCCAGGGAGGAGTTTCTTGACAAGACCAACATGTATTTTGGTGCCACAGTCTCCCCGCCAGCCTCTCCATTTAAAAAAAAACAACCCTCCCTTCAGTTGACCATTCCCGTTCTTTACTCACTGAAAAAAGAGTCTTTTGTTTATGCACAAAATCAGCCAGGATGGAAAGCATTCAAGGTCAGGGCGACGAAAATAAGAAAAATCGCCAAGCAGAGCAAACCTGACGTGAGCTGATAAGTCACTTTTTGCATGTGGTGAGTCCCTCATCAATCATGTTTTGAGGCTGCTGCGTGGAAGATTTGTCCCGCCAACTGAAATTCATAAAGTAGGAGATGCAATGGGAATACAATGAGTCGGGTCGCAGGAGAATATACTATTCCGTATGACCTGGATTAAAAGAAACGTATGGAAGGAGAGAGAGAAAGAAGGACTATTGCCAGCAATGGAGAATCTAATGGAAGAAATTGCCCTGAGAAATGCATTTTGATAAATGGGAGGGCTACTTCCCACTGCAAAATCCAGGAAAGGCTAATAGTTCATATAAATGCTTATATAATTCAGTTTGATAAGTGCAGCTGTTGATAAAGCATCCATACAGCTGATTATATCAATTTTGAGGCTCTCAAGAAGGATTCCCAAAAAGCGTTCAGGGGAGCAGGACAAGGCAACATAGGCATTTCTGTGGGGCACTTGATGTGGTTGCATCTTGTCAAAGATGTCCATGTCAAGCACCACTCAGCCGGGCAGAGCCAAGGAAGGAAGAACTACCCAGATTTCACTAAGGCGTCCTTCACACTAGTTTGGGGGAAAATACAGAATCTTGGAAACTGGAAGAGGAATTTCCTAGCCTGCTTTCTCATGATACATTAAGGCAAGTCTTTTTGATGGCTTTGAAACATTTCTTACCAGGTTTCTGGCCCCTTGGTTGAGTTGCTGCTTATGAGATCATCTGCCAACAAACTTCCCTTCTGTTTCTTGATCGTTTGTGTTAACACTCCGTTCCTTTCCCAGCATCCCTGCCTCAAAAGATTGCCACGATACATGGGCATATGTCTGTTTGAGAATGTTGGGTGTAACCTAGACTGTTTGGGGTGGCCTATAAATTGAAGAGGTAAGTCTTCAGACTTCTGACACTTCCTTCTTTATCTTCTCGAGCCCTTTGACTTTTCCAAATCTTGCAGACTCTTTCATTGCCATTAACCTTTTGGCACTGTGAATTCATTGATCTTCATTTTAAAATTCACAAGTGACTTTGGAAAATTGTCCAAACACTTCTTATCTTCATTAATGAACTCTGCCTGGTCTCTGCTAGCTACTTAGTGTTTCCCAGTGGGTTCAAGAAAGCAATTGTGCATTCAGAATCTCGAATGGCTCCATTTTCTCTGCCTGATGATGCCACTTAGATATGTTATAAGCACTCAAAACCTTTGGGGAGAAGTGATTGAATGAAGAGCAGCATTTATGGGACCATTTCAGCATTGCAGTGATTCTGGCAGTCAGGACAATAAGACAGTCATTTGGGAAATCAAATGCTTCTATTTAGTTCTATTTTGGCTGGTAGGGGATCTCCAAATGTCCTCAGGTAACTCACCCATGAAAGGGTGTGTGTTGGTTTGTGTGTGCGCTAACCAATTCCCCTTAGAGTTGTAGAGTTGGAGGGCCTTTTAATCCAGCTAGCCACCCCTTCCTACTAGTTGCAGGCACTATAGTGTTAGAACCCCCCAACACTTTGCTGGAGGCTCTTCTCTAAATATTTTATAGCACCACCTAGTTGTAATCAACAATGACCTGCAGCAGATCCATCCGTGAAGATGGACCCAGGGAGCAGAGATGCCCTCTCATCTGCATAATTGCCCCACCCACAAATCAGGTGGAGAACTTCCAAGACCTTTTGTGTCCAACTTCAAGCGACAGCTACCCTGTGTAGGCAGACTTACCCAGTGCTTTTTGATTCACTCCACCCACAGGTTGTCAGTTCAATGCCAAAAGTCCAGGGATCAGCGTTTAAATTGTCTGGGGATTGAAAGATGGCAGGAATAATAATCCTAATCAGAGATCTGCAAGAATTGCAGAGGTAATGGACATGAAACACTCTGAGCTCTGTCCCTTTTCCCAAATAATTTTAAAAATCTGGGTCATTGCTGTATTAATGATTTGGAGGGTGGTAGGCAATACATCATAGCATTCAGGAGGCCGGATGCAGGAAACTGGTTGGCCTGCTTCTAATCCAAATCCGCTTGTAAGAGAAACCCACGTAAATCTGAATTTCCCCCACCCAAAGCAGGGCTTTGAAAGTTGAAGTCTGGAGCTGTCAAAAAAAGGGGAGGAAAAAACGGGGAAGCAGGCAAGTTTATGTATAAGTAATAAATAATGCGAGGCTATCCAAAGTGGTGATGCCGAGTCCAGCCCTGGCAGAGCATGTGTTTCAAATAATAAGGCTCTAGAGATCAGCGAGAAATCGATAAACTCAATCAACTTGGATCTAGATGCCTACTAGGAAGCCGGGATGCGGAAACGGAGGAAAGCTGTAAGGTGAGGAGGTGAAGTTAAAAGACAAAATGGAATAAATATCTTGAGGTGAACTTAAAAGACAAAACTAAATAAAGACTCCGAGCCATGACTGATTGAGTGGTGAAGTTTCGGGATTAGTTGATAAATGGGAAAATGCTACTGTAGATGAAAAACCCTCTCCCCTTCCCCTTCCCCTTCCCCTTCCCCTTCCCCTTCCCCTTCCTCCCTCCCTCCCTCCCTCCCTCCCTTCCCCCTTCCCCTCCCTCCCTCCCTCCCTCCTTCCCCCTTCCCCTCCCTCCCTCCCTCCCTCCCTTCCCCCTTCCCCTTCCCCTTCCCTTCTCTATTTGTAAGGTCAATGCAGTTTTGGGTTTTCCCCCATTTCAAAGAGGTATCCATGAACATGGACATCTTATGGCTGTAGTGCCAAGTGAGAGCTGAAACCTATTGATTAGACAGGTTGCATAAGTAATCTCTCCATGTGGGAGTTTCAGGGAGGGGCTCTTTAGTATTTATGGGGTTCCCTAGTGACCAAATGCTCACAGGAACCCACTCAACAGCCTGCCAACTGAAGAAATCCACTCTTGGTAAAGCACATTGGACTCTGACCTTTCTCAGGGAGGAGGTCCCATTGCACTCAGCTGGATTTACTTTTGAGTGGAAATCTATTGGACGCCAGTGTTAGCTATGGGCCCCCATCATCACCTAGGTTCTGCAAGTAGAAAGTAAAGTCATTTTACAAGTGGACGGCCTATGCAATTCAGTTGCCAACATGATTAAGAAAAAAAAATCATTCAGGGTTAATCCATATTTTCTCATTTTAATGGCCTGTAAAGGGGTGAAAAACATTTTCTGAGCTGTTCATTCAGTAATTGGCAATAAAAATCTAAACATGCAAGTACATGGGGAATTGTGAATTATTGCAATTAAAATGCTTTTTTCTTTAAATTTTTGAGGTAGGATTTTTACATTCAGTTTGTTATGCCTGTGTGTAAACAGAGAGAGAGAGAGAGAAAGAGAGGGAGGGATGACCTTTCCCCCCTCATCGTAATGCCTTTTGCAAAAAGAGAAATGCAATCCTGTGTACTTAAATCCCATTGATTGCAACAACAAAAGGCGAGCCTCACCCTGCTTTTCCCATTGAAACCAATGAGATTCCATTGTTGTGGGGCTCAAAGGCTTTCGAGCAATGCTGCGGTTTCTTCCATTTCATAATTGGTTAGAAAAGAAGAAGAGAAATTGAAGGACGATGGCATTCTGAAGAGAGCCAAAAATATTTTTCCCTGCTAGACTGCATCCCCAAGCAGTTGCTTCTGTACATGTGTGGAGACAGGCATGGGCATGTACAAAATGCAACCTAACCAGTAGAACTGCATGCAAAAATCTGTATGTTCTGAAAAGTATGCACTGTTGTGTACAGTAGAAAGGATGATTAGGGGAAAAGGTGGAAAATGTGCTCATAATCTACGCATGTTGAGAAATATGCTGGAATATTCGGGTCAAACAGCACACGGATTATCATGGAGATGTGCCCATCCATTTCTTGAATTTCTCCAAGCTGAGAAACTAAGAGAACAGGAATGTGACAGGTTCACCCATACTTACCTGGGTGAGAACTTCAAAACACCTGGGTGATCGGTCTCTGACTCTCACTGATCAGAGGGATGGGCTGAAGCCATTACGAATCCCTTTGCTCACCTTCAGCAACAGCCAAACATGAGCTTTGCAGGACCACGTTATTTAAGAAATTGGATCAAGGTGAATGTCCAGGGTAGGGCAGTTTCATTATAGAATCCTGTGATAAAAATTGTGACTCTCCCCCAGTTTATTTGCCTCTGTCTTCATCCAGGTGGTTGAAGGAAGCAATATTGTGCATTGAGGAAGGTAATACCTGCCCTGTTGGTTTATTCATTGTGAGCTGTCTTTATAAGATGGTGAAGTTTTCCCTAAACTTATTACAGCTTTTCATTTCCTTCCTAACTCTTGGAGAACATAGCTGAAATTGCCTCAAGTTCCACATGTAGAAAAATAAGATGCCAAATATGCCAACTGCTGGTGGAGTGACGGGGGCTGGGAGTGGGTCTGAGCCATGCTTTCAACCTCAAGGCTCACCTTCTTGAATAGTGGATAATTCTCAGATTTACATATTCAAAAGTCTGGGGTCTATAACTCTTCCTAACATAGTCCTGGGATGCATTTCAGCTTTCAAAATCCTTTCCGGTTTTTTCCTCCTCCTCCTCCATTTATATACCTTTTCATCTGGATATTGCCTCGTCGTGATGAGTCGAGATCTGACAGCTTTGTGATCCCCAATTCTATTTTGTGAACAAACAAACTGGAAGGAAATCAATAAAAAAAAAGGAGTCACCTATAATTCATTCATAGTGGGAAAAGCAATGAGTAAAACAACTCGATGGCCTTTGTTAAGGACACAGATGGGGAAAATGTCTGTTTCTTTTCTTGAGGATATGGACCAAGGTCGTACTGTTTCCAAAGTCATAAAGATCAGTCCTACTCAAGGCAAGGACAATGAAATCCAACTCTGGTTTGCTCACTAGCCTATTAGATTAGCCTATTGATCTGGACTAGCCTACTGATTCCCTCTTTTGCTTCCAATAGCCCTACTTTTCCAGCCAGAGGTCCTCTGGACAATCAGAATTCAGAAAAGGTAGCTGACTTGTGCAGGAATTTTGCCAGCAGTTGTTGGGTTTTTCACACCTCTGGAGAGTTTGAACCCAGGACTTCTGAGTCCAGAACACAAAAAGAAGAATCCTGGTAGGAAAAGAGAAAGATCTTCTGATTTGTTCTGGAACTAAAGCATGAGAATGAGAGTGGCCTCCATTGCTAGACAAAGAAATGAGGCTTTCTTTCAGAGGAACAGTACAATGAGAAAAGTAAGGAGACATTGGCCATGTGGGCAATGGTTATGAAACCTGGCCAGAAGAACAGAAATACAGGGACCTTCCTTTCCCTTTGTCCATGCCAGAATGAATGCGGCTCAGCTTTGTGGCTCCTTTTGAATGACATAACATGTAGTCCAACTTTGGGGTGCGTGAAATAACCAAAGCCATCGGCTTGGCTGCTGTGAGAAGCACAAACCACGATGAGACCACCCTTAGCTCTGTCTCTCCAAGGTCCATCTTCTGTTCTTGAATAAGTGGTGCAAAATCACCATATCTGGATTAATTCAGAATTCAGGCTGTGGGTTGTCTGAACATAGTCACAGTGGTTGAAACTGTTGTTTTTAAAGTGGTGGTTGCTACAATAGTGTGTGTTGTAACTTCCTTCCTTCCTTCCTCTCTCCCTTCTTCCTTCCTTCCTTCCCTCCCTCCCTCCTTCCCTTTCTCCTCCCTCCCTTCCTCCTTCCTTCCTTCCTTCCTTCCTTCCTTCCTTCCTTCCTTCCTTCCTTCCTTCCTTCCTTCCTTCCTTCCTTCCTTCCTTCCTTCCTTCCTCACCACAGCATTGCAAAGATCTGATTAGTCTGTTGAAAATGCTCATTTGTGCAAGGCAGTTATTCATACAAGAGGGGAAAAAAGAGGTTTTTTTTTTTGAGTGCTGCAAAAGATTAGGAAGTCTTTGGTAAGGGGGAGGGGGATGATTTTCTTAAAATGTCACTACCTAATCTTAGTAGATAATAGAGGAGGGCAAAGAAAGACCTTTCAGTCTGAAAATACCTGTTTTTGAAGGGTAGCTAATTACATTCTTCTGAACCAGCAATTCTCCCAAGCTGCAGTTAAATTTTTTGAATTGGTGGAAACCTGATGGCCATCTAAGCAGTGACCCATTGATTGTTGCCGAACAGTGTCTAGTAGATTTGAAAATCTGGAGGAAGAACAAAAAAAGGAAAGAATGAATACAACAGTACCCTGGCAATAAGAAAATCAGAATTATGAAGTCCCTGGTAAAACGGATGGTTTCTCCCTAGCAGCCTCTGGTCGAATGGAGCGTTGTCCTTGAAGCCTAAGCAAGCAATAAAAGCTTGTGAGTGAATCCAGTGAACCAAACCCATAGTCTGAGAAAATGAATTGGGTAGTTCTCTTGAGTTAGGTCTTCAGGCTGAAGGCCAAGTTTTCAGTCATGATGATAACTTTAGGATTCATCCTTGACAAGACATAGTCTAGATCCACACTCATATGTCATAGGAAGCTGCCTTAAGACCAGTGGTGCCATCAAGCTTGAGGGGGGCATGGTCTGCCATCAACCCCCCACCCCATGGCTTGATGTTGTTGCACCTATCAGATCCTTCAAGAGCTCTGGTCTTATCTCTGGCGGCCTGAACTTAGCAGCACAAAGGCGTGTTAGTTCCATCAGGCGCAATATCATCTATGCTGATTGGATCCTTCTTCTCATTACTGCTATTGAAGATCCTTTAGTGGAGATGTGAGATCCACAACTCATTTCCTTCTCCATACAAGCAACGTGTCTTATGGTTGAGCTACTGCTTGTCCACTATCTTGTCTTCACCCTCTGGTAAGATCTGAACTTCAAAAAGTTATCTTAAACCAGACAATGGATCCATCCAGCCTGATATTGCTGGGACTGGTTGCCGGTGATGCTTCAGGTTCTGAGGAAGGCACTTCCCTCCATTCCAACAGGACATTCAGGGATGAAACCCAGGGCATTTTACATACAAAGCCCATGCTGTATTACTGAGCTGTACTCCTTCCCCTCTAGAGTAAGAAGCAAGGGATATACCTCATCTTTTTCCTTGATGAGAATAAGGGAGATTTAAACTCAGGACAACTTATGAACCCACCCAAGGTGTCACAGGCCATCATGTGCTTCGCTTGGTGCTGACCATTTGGTGTAAACCCTAAATCATGGTTGAGGGCTTAGCACATCTGAGCCCAACTATTTTTGTTTGCCAGCTTGGTTTGACTTAGCAGGACATATCAACCCAGTCCATTGGCTTGCTCAACAGTTAGTTGGGTAAAAAGATGGCTGGTGTAGCGTAGAAACTCAACTACAGACTTTGGATAAGTTTGCTTCCACCATTCTAATCCTTTAGGGTCCTCCCCTTTTTTTACCCATACTTATCCTTGGCATAGCTACCAATGCAACACAAGGCAATATTGACTTGTTGGTAAGCTTGCCCTGGCTTTATTGACACTGTTTGCTCCTGATCTGATTTGCTTGCACGTCATAAGAACCCCTTCAGGTTCAAGGAATGCAGAAAAGTGGGATATACATTTAAACAACGCATAATGAAATAATATTGATTCCAGCACCGTCTGTTCAAATCTCTTTTACTTTCTAGAATGAAAGAGGAATGAACAAAATTGGTTAAAAAAAATGAAACTGCCAGCCTTTTCAGCAGACACTTATAACTGTAACTGACGAGCAAAGTTTCAACCCTTTGCTCAGACCTAAAACCCACTTGCCCGGACTCTTGACGATCCATTTCTTCCCAAGTGCTTTGTAATGTTGTCCCACTACTTTTGCTACAACGTTCATCAAAAATGGGAGGTTGGATATAGGACGATTGTCTGGTAACGGTAGTTCCTTTGGAGAGATTATGCAAAGACCTAACTCTCTTGAGGAGTCTATAATGATGGGAAAGGGGAAGGAAAGAGAAGAGGATAAGGAGGATAGGCTTGATTACAGTGGCAATGGGTGCTTAGTTGGAAGGCCTGGAGGACCAGGTTGGGAACAGATCATCACCTGGAGAAAGTCTATCTCTGTAGTTGTTAAGAGTTGATACTGATCAGATGGCACATAATTAATAAAAACTAGTGGGTCCAAGGCTGGCCTCTAGAAGAGGGGGTATACCAACTTCTCTTTCTGAGATCAGCGTATCTGAAAACCAACTCCCTGCCCCAATGGGAGATTTTTCTTCTGTACTGTAAATACAATACATAAGCTGATGTGTCAGAAATTCCCCTGTTTTCTTCTACCTTCTCACCAAGGCTCAGTGGCTACATGGAAGTTACCCAGATGTTCTCTGCAGGGTTGTTCTGCTCCTGAACTTGTTTGCCAAGTCAATATCTCTGAAAACCTTTGCTTTCCAAAGCAAGCAGTGCCTTGGCATGGTTGACAGTTCTTCTGGGCTTCAACAAAGCTTCAACAAAGCTTTCCTGATGGTATCTTTGGTCGAGCTGCAGCAAGTCTTGCTGACTTTCCCTGGCAAATAATGAACTTACCGAGTGGGAAATGGCTGTTCTAATCACAACATGACACAGTCATCCTCATCCTTGGGTAAATTATTCACCTTTGGCTGTATTTTAATGTTTAAAGAGCCTAGCTGCTTTTTAATCCTAAATAGACTCCTGTAAATCCATTTAGGAGTCTAATGAAATGAAAATCAAGTTTGCACATTGATTTCTCCCTGTTTCTTTTCCAGTGGAAGAAATAAAGCAATTTAGTGTTTCTTTTGCTCAAAGCTGGCACTCCTGGTGCCAGTGCTAATTAAATTCTAATGTGTTCAGAGCAGAGAAATGACAGTGTTCCACGGCAACAATACTCATATAAATTACACTCAGAGGTGTGACCCAATGGATCGATATGAACCTGCAACCTGCAAAGACAGCGTATGCAAGGAAGAGTACCTGGGTTAGCTGATGGAAGTGTGACACCCACAACCCAGACCAGCTATTTGGAAGAAGTTGTGCTTCTTTCCCAGCACACTTAGCCTACCAGTCTTTAACCCAGTCAGATCTCCTTGCCAATGGTTCCCAAAGCACACGATCCCATGATTTGATCCAAAGCCATCCTCTGGAACTAGTGAATCCCCAACCACGTTCTCTAGAACTTTGCACTGTGACAGTACTGGCATTCGTAGCCTCTTTTGTGTTGGCTAGGCAGGCAGAAGTAAGCATGGCTTGTCCAACGTAGTTCATTGGCATCTGGAAGGCATGGTCCATGCTGGTAGGCCTTGACAAGGAGTTCTGTAATAAAGAAGCTTGCCTTTTCGGCTCTTCTTTCTCTCCAGATCTTTTTCTTGAAGGGTTAGGTAGGCAAAATAGGGCAAAGAGGGTGTCCATTAAGGTCTGGGGGGAAAAGGACTAGGATTTCACTTAGGAGATGATAAGCAGGGACTTACTGTTGTCAAGCATCTGGGTAGCTTCTGCAGGCTTGAAAGGAATGGGTAAGTTCCAGACAAGAGTCAAAATTTTCCTTGCTATTTTATCAGATTTGGCTTGTTCCTAATGAAGATTTGAGGGATGCGGTGGTGCTGCGGGCTAAACCACTGAGCTGCTGAGCTTGCTGATTGGAAGGTCAGCGGTTCGAATCCGTGTGACAGGGTGAGCTCCTGTTGCTTGTCCCAGCTCCTGCCAACCTAGCAGTTCGAAAACATGCAAATGTGAGTAGATTAATAGGCACCGCTTCGGCGGGCAGGTAACGGCCTTCCGTTTAGTCATGCCAGCCACATGACCATGGAGGAAGTGTCTATGGACAAATGCCGGCTCTTCGGCTTCGAAACGGAGATGAGCACCGCCCCCTAGAGTTGGACACGACTGGACTTCATGTCAAGGGAAACCTTTACCTTAATGAAGATTTAGCTTTAGGATGGATTTTAGATTTGGCCCACTCCCACTCCAAAATCCAAAACTCATTTTCCTTTTCTGATCAATCAGTTCTAGCTCTTCCACATATAGATATATTCACATGTGGTGGGTTTCTGTTTGTGGTTTCCATCTGTAAAGTCACGGTGGCCTTATGATGCATTAATAACTGAAACCTGGTGGCAATATTCGCAGAGACAGATACAGATGGCTCTCCACCTGGTCTGGCTTGCTTTCAGCTGTCTTCTGCCTTTCCTCTGTCACTGCCAGGAAGGATATGTCTTAAACTTTTGAAGAAGAGAAGAAGGTCAAGCTTCTATGACTTGCATGCACTTTAATTTCTTAACTGCACATCCAAGCTCAGGCAAAACCAGATGGCTGGCCTTGCACCCGACTGCCACCCAACTGAAATCTCCATGGGTTCCCAGTAATGAAGATGAAGGCAATGAAGCTAATGCTGGACACTCAGTCT